>NC_133394.1:2737500-3041111 GCF_047511655.1 Castor canadensis
CACTTTGTGCATTAATGTTGGATTCTGTACTAGTTTTCACTTGTCTTTCTACTATTTTACAGGTATTTATTCTTTCACACATTCTCATGATTGTCTTTATTTGTATTCCTCTTCTGACTGCAAGATTCCTTTACAAATCTTTTGTAATGCTGACCTAGTATTTATGAATTTCTCTTGCTTATGCTTATCTTGAAGCTATTCTAAAAGGAGAAGGGGAGATGAAGAATGAGAAAAAGGGGTGAATTTAACTAAGATATATTGTAAGCACTTTTTAAAAATGTCACAAGGTACTCCCAGTGCAATATGATAATAAAAAATAAAATAAAATGGGATATTAAAAAAAAGGAAATGAATGGAATAAGGACCAAATGCTGGTGTCAAAGAAACAAAAAATTGTTTCTTTTCAAAGAAAAGATCAACAAATCTTTAGCTAGTCTAACCGATGAAAGAAAAGACCCAAGTTAACAAAATTAGAAATGAAAAACAGAGACCACTGTTATTCAAAGGCTCACCAAGAGATGACTTTTAAAGTCACATGTCAATAAATTTCAAAATCTAAAAGAAATGGGTACATTTATGGACACATATGATATACCAAAATTGAACCAGTTGGATATAAAAACCTAAGTAGACCAATAATGAGCAATAGATCAAAACATTAGTGAACATTTTCCCAACAAGAAAGGGTCCAGTATTGGATGGATTTGATGACTGAATTTTATAAGATTTTTCAAACATAACTAACATCAATGGTCCACAAATTATTCCATAAACAGATAGGGAAGGAATATTTTTAATTTGTCCTACAAAGCCACTGTTACCCTACTGCCAAAGCCTGTTAAGAACACACAAATAAAGAGGACTGTAGCTCAATATCCATGATTAATGTAAATGTAACAATTCTCAATAAAATACTTGCAAATTAAGTTCAATAGCTATTACATACCTGGTGTTCAAGTTAGTTTCATTCTAGGGTTGTCAGGATGGATGTTTCAACACACAAAAATCAATAAGTATAATAAAACACATAACTGGAATCAATGATAAAAATCACATGATCATCTCAATAGATACAGAAAAGGCCTTTGATAAAATTCACCATTCTTTCACAATAAAGGCACAAGACTCCAATTGCTCAAGAAACAAAAACAAGAATTGGAGAATGGGATTACATCAAATTTAGAAGCTTCTGCATAGTTAAATAATCAACAGAATGAAGACAACCTACAGCATGGAAGAAAATCAACTATTCGTCTAACAGAAGATTATTAACCAGAATATATAAAACCTCAAAAAACTTAACAACAAAAATCTAAGTGATCCAATCAAAATGAACAGTGATCCCATCCAATATCTCATGAGTTAATGAGAGACCAGGACAGGTCTTTATCCAATACAACAACTTGAATGAACCATGTATTTTACTTTTCTTTTTTGCTACTATATTATATATTACACACACACACACACACACACACCTATATCTTTTATTTTTTAGGAGGCAAGAACTTGCTGTGTATTTCAGACTAGTTTTCAGAATATCATGATCATTTTGCCTCAGCCTCCCAAGAGCTGGGATTACAGGTATGTGCCACACATCCAGCCACTATAATATATTTTTAATTACACTTTTATATATTATTGATTTGCTTCATTATACATATTTAAAAATTCAGTTCACATTCTTTTTATGATATCACTGAAGCTAGAATAATTTTTAAAACAAAGTGTCAAGGGTGAATTAATTGGTAATTTTAAGATGTACAGTCCAGCTCATAATTTTCTCATGTACACATGTCTGGGAACTACAACCTCAAAAATGAAAGATCCAATCTCTGAATTATATTTGAATTGTTAAACATAGAAAACCCTCAACTGGTTCATTTCTAAGTCTTTCAATAGAGCTCATCCTAACTGCTTAATACTAAGTCTTTGTAGATTCCTAGAAGAAATGTTGAGCCATGTAAAGTAGGAAAAAATAATTTCAGAACAATATTAGTAGTGCATGAAATAAAAAATAAGATATTGCAAGAAAATTACATCATAGAAGTTAATAATAATAATTTTAAGAACCCCATATTTTCTCCAGGGATATTCTACTGAATTATTTGAACACCATACCAGCTATCCTGTCTTTTCAACATGTAATGTACGTATATGACTTTAATGTAATGCATTCACTGAGAGAAAAATACAGAATATTTGATAAATTTTAACTATTATTCTCAAGGAAATTGGTAGTGTGCTAAAAGATCAGGAGAACAGTTTTTGTTTTTTCACACTAATTTAAAGGGTAAACATACAGTGTTTGCTTAGAAGTGAAGAAATTTTAATATCGTAGGCACATGTCAATACATACATAACCTGGAAATGGTTAGGAATATACAAAGTGCAGGAAAAAATCATCGTCGTCATCATTGTCATCATAGTCTTTATTTAAATAGCTTCGTTTCCTCCATCTCACACAAACAAATGAAGACCAAGATCTCTGTCTCACTCAGGGTTGCTCCAGTGTCTACATAGACATCTACACAGACATATTCAATATAAATATCTCCATGGGCAGACATTTAAGGAATTGGTTCTCATGGTTACAGAAGCTGACAATTCCAAACTTTTGGGATGGGATGACTGACTGGAGAGCCAGAGAAGAGCCAACACAGTCATTCAAGTCCAGAGGGCTGCACGCCCCAGATCTCCCTCATTCTCAGGAAGTCAGTCTTTCTGCTTTTCTCGCACGTCCACTGGTTACAGGGTATCCATGTGTACTTTAAAGGCTATCTTCCTTACTCAAAGTTCACTGACTAAAATGTTAATCTCATCCTAAATACACCCTCTGAGAAGCATTTAACACAATGTTCTAACAAATATCTTGACCCTGTGGCCCTGCTGAACTGATGAATCGAATTAATCAAATATTCTATCAGTCAAAGGCTCCTGAAGAATGCTCACTGGTGCATTTTCTCATTCCTCTTTCCACAGTTTTCATCTCAAAAGATGATATGCCTTGCTCTGCTCCATGTCTGCACTTGTAGGCTGAAGTTTCTTTGCCTAGCAATTGTCATGTGTCTGATTTCCACATCTATGCTGCTACCATAATTATACATTTAAGATACATTTTCACCATGAAAAACTGTCGACTCTTCTAACACACTTCCAATTATATCTTTCTCCCCTGAGTATATTTCTCAATGCCACATTAAAACCCAAGAACATATGTTGCTTTCTACTTCTACTAGATTCACATTAAAAATGGATCATCCATGGGGTGAATTAGGAGAAAAAAATCATAGTTTCTTCTAATGCCACACAAAGAGAACACAGGGATGGGATATTTGGTGCAATATATGCTCTTTCCTGTCACAACGCATCAGTATCACATCTATTCTACCTAATGCAATCTAATTAGTGCAAATAAATTATTTAGCAGACAAGTCTTAATGTGCTGTTTTATAATTTTATCATATAAAATAATTCAGAAAGAATTCTCACTAAATGAAGTTGCATATTATAGTTAAAAAGTTACAATTAATTCAAACTTCAGTGTCTTTTATGCACATATGAACTGTGTCAGAGAAAAGGTGTTTGATCATTTATGATAAAAGTGTTTGTTTTCTGTTTTTTAATCCTTTTATATTTGGTTAATGCTTATTAATCAATTTTAAAGATATCTTTAAATTACTAAACTGATAATTAAGTATCAATATAGAAATGTGCAAATCCAAGATTTCTGAACAAGAGCTTTTCAATTTCTTTGATACTTCCTGGGTTTATATTAATGATAATGGCATTAGATTGGGAGCTACCATGAGGAGCCTTTCTGTTTATCTGGAAAATAAATAAATCAAAACAGATTATTACTGGCTTATGTGAAATAACTGGGACTACAGAATCATTGAATTTAATATTTTGCTGGATTTTAAAACAAAATGTTTGCAGTATAACTTAACACATCCAGATGATTATATATAACATCCTGTGAACAAATCATTAATTTTTCCTCTAGAAGGGGGAAACCCTGACAGATATCATAGGAAAAGGGATTATTTTCAGAAATTTTTACTAATCAGGGTAAAGAGTTTTAATGACATTATTGCAATTGAGTGTAGTTTAGGCAATACTACAAATGAAGTTACATTTAAGAAGGAGGGAATGCAAATGAAATATTGTAAAAGAAGAGCACCTGTCGTCCGAGCCACTCTGCAGGAAGGAGGATGAGATGACTCAGGGACTTGAGTCCGAGGCTGGTGCAGGGACTGAGCAAAGTTCTGTGGCTGGAGGTTCAGGTTCAAGTGTGAACTGTGCAGGAACTGATAATAATTTTAGAATCCTGGGAAGATGACTTTCCAAGCTATGTTACTAAGCCATGTATATTTTATAGTTTCATCTCATACTTTCTACCAATGTGTATTCTCCCAATAATTTCTCCAAAAATTATTCTTATTTCTATGGAACATTAGCAATCCACATATTTATCATGCAATCTTGAAATTATTTTTGACTGTTAAAGAGTAGAGAATGCAGATCCACTTAATAAATTTTAAATATGTAATTTACTTCCAAAAATTCTTCAAAAGTCAGAAAAAGAGAAGAATTTAAAGTACTTCAAGTAAATTTTTTTTCACTTTCCACCACATCAAAAACAAAGGTTAAGGTAGTGCTGTCTACCCCAGTATTAAAATCAGCTGAAAACCCTAAGGCAATTTAATTTTCAAATGATTTCTGTAGCAGAATTGCCAAAAGTTGCCTGATTTTTTTCATAATTGATATGGTGATTTGAATTATAATTTGTCTACATGTATCTAAATCTTATAATGTGAAATACATTTGAGATACATTCAACCTTAACTACATTATGTTTCTATCATAATTTAAACACAAATGTTAGCATGTTGGTAAATTGACCATCAAATTCATGACTGTTTTAGTAACAGTAAGTTTATACCACAGTTAATTTTCACACAAAAAACCACTTGCCTGGTGTAAGCTGATGGTTTAAACAATGCCCTTGTAACTGTGTTTATGTTAGGTTCATGACTGACACCTGACATGCTGAGTGTTCACACACACTGATTGACAGTGGTGATAGCAAAGCAGGGACAAGGAGTCTGTAGAATGTACACCGGTTTTAGAACCTGAAATTAAAGAATGCAATTGTCTAATTATAGTAAGAAAGATAATTTCTGTCCATTTAAAATTGTTATTTTAAATCTTTTCCATTTGGGGGATATAAGTCAGATTTTTTTATGTGTGGTTTTGTCTCCTGATAATTAAACCCTGTAGCAATATCAAATACAGGATGTGAAGACCTCCAGAGTTTAAAGACATCTGCAGCTATGTCAGACCTTTGTATTTAAATAGCAAAGAAAGAATTATTTACTAATCTCTTTCAAAACACACACTAGAGCTCTAACTAGAATAGTCTATTTGCTAAGCCAGTATTTTTTTATTGCTTTCCAAATAAACTTGCGATAAGGTAAAATCAATTAAAGTTAATAGAAATTTGAAGTGAAGAAAATAGGAAAGAAAGCAAAACAAATAAGGTTTGTTTTCTTAAAGAGGATGCAAATGATATCCAGTTTATTCCTCAAATTATTAAAGGTCTGAGAGAGATGTTTGGTCATAACAATGACTTGTCTTACAGTCTCTGACTAAGTGCTGCACTTTCCCTGGACCTCTGGAACAACTGAAACCCACAGAACTGGAGAAGAGGTGTGTTTTGTTTCCCGATTAAAAGTAGACACAATCATCTCCAAGCTAACCTTTAGTCACAGAAAACAAAATCAAGATGGATGATATATGTATAGGTAAGTGTGGGGACAACCAAAATTTGGGAGAACAGCAATTACAGTGTTGCATATTAAAAAATGCATTTCTCACTCCACCCTATGGTTCTGAAATCATTACGGTAAGCAGCGATCGCGCATGACAGTGTGTATTTTTTCAAGTAGATTGTGTCTTGCTGTGTTTTGGATGGGAATGTGGACTCTAGGTTCTCAGTCTCTATTTTAGGTTGAGGGAGCTGTTTCCAGACTAACCACTGACTACTCCTTATAATTTCCAAGAGATGAGGAAGAGGACAATGACACTCTTAAGAATGAAATTCAGGACTGAGGGTGGTGGCTCTTGCTACTCTGCAAATGAGTGAAATCCATTACAGTCCAAGGTTGGCCTGGGGAAAAGCACAAGACCCTCTGAGAAACCAGCTAACAAGCAAGGGTGCTGGGCAAGACTCCCAAATGGTAGCACATCTGCCTATTGTGCACAAGGCCCTGAGTTCAATGCTTAGTATAGGTCAAAATATGAAATTTGAAACTAAGTATTATCCTGAGATAAACTATTGAATATATGGTAACAACCAAGGAAGCCAGCTAACTCCTGAATTCACCCAGAAAAAATAAACTCATTAAATAATAAAGTGTTCTTAATTGTTTTTCAAGAAATGCCTCTAAAATTCTCCCAAGGACAGCTTGAAACTAGCTTTCCAAGAATGGACACCTGAGAAGTCCACTCACTTGGTTGGTGGACATTTGCTATCTCAACCTTAAATACCCAGCATAGAACAGGGTAAATTCCCTCTATCCCAAAACTATCCTGAGACCCATAAAAGCATGACTGTCTATGCTTGTGCAATGAAACCTAAAACTTCCCCTCTGACCACTCAGTCAAAAGCAATTTCTCTGTGCTCTTCCTATAAATCACCAATAGCAACCAATGACAGAGACAGACTTTACTTCCCATAAAACTTTCTCTTTTTGTAAATCACAGTGCCATAGCTTTGGCTTCCTCAGTGTCGTCAGCTCACCTAGCTACAGTGAGACCAGGCTCTGTGCTAGGTATTTAATGCATGCTATCCCGGGGTATCTGTATGTACTACACATTTACCCAAATGTCTCTATTATCTTGATTTTTTTTAAAGTGAGAGGAGCAGGTAGAGAGGCAAAGAAAGGGGATAAGTAGGAGAGAAATTTTAGTCATTGACACCATTAACCTCAGAAAGAGCTTCACTTTAGGCTTTGCAATGAACATGTCATTAGATCTGTTTATTAACAATTTAATGCTTACCTGATTACCTGGGTGTTCCTTTCTCAGAATACATCAGCTTTATGTTGTCCCTAACCAGAAATTTTAATTTATTCATCATATATATACATTATATATAAATAATTTCTCCATAATCTCCCCTTTATATCCAGCAATAAATAACCCCATCCATGCACACAGCTTTTCGATGTGCTTCTGTTGAGCTCCTGGATGAAGGCAGAGGGCTCCCTGTACACCTGTACACCATGTACACCCAAGAACACTTGAGCCCATGGGCCTACATTTGCGGAGAAAACAAAAGCCCAAACCTGTGCTCCAATTAACTGAAGCTTGCTGGATGCTTAGTTCTTCCATGCCATGTGTTCTGTGTTGCCAGGAGCTCCTAAAGGGAATGGAGCCTGTATTATCTCCTCTGCTTTCATGTGCACTCCTTTAATTACTGCAGTGGGTCTACTGTCCTGTTACCTCACTGAGATTCGGTGCTGTTTCATCGATTCATCACTTCTGATTTCTGCTGAGAACTTGCGAGTGGACCATGGGTATCAAACATATGGGTTTTTCTTTACAAAGTGTGTCAGCAGTCATGTACCTGACCTTTGACCTCTAAAGCATCAACTGTACCTGAAATAATACAACTCTTCCTATTTACCCCGTGGTGGTCGTAGTTTGCATTTTTAAAACTTGTGACAGTGACAAATTGCTTCTCATTTGTTATTTCAATCCCAGGGGTTGTAGTTTGCTTCATAAGAAAATATCAGTCAAATTAGCTGTTGTCTAAGTCCTTTCCTGATCTGTCATTCTGTGATTCTTTGAGCTCTTCATCATGACTTCTTTACTCAAGGGCTCTCAGATCGATGTGTGTAGTGTGTACATATGTACGTAAAAAGTGCTATTCAAGATCATGTTCTTCATCCATTTTTATTACAGTTTTCATAGATTAAATTGCACATTAAATAATTTGATTATATATAAAACTTACATCTGTATCTATCAATATATATAGTTGATATCAAGTAGATATCAATCTTCTCATTACTACTTTCATTTATCTGCACAAACATTTGTTGTTAATACACTGTTTTCCATTCTGGACATATAATGAAAATAGTTTTGCTTTTGTGAGCGTGTATTCTACCACATCTTAACTACAATTCAATCAAATGAAGGATAGGTTTAAGGATTAGTTTATTTTTCCCACTAGTATTTAGAAATACAACTTTTCTATAGCATATAGAATGTTCTCAGATCTAAATTCCAAAGATGTTTGTGATTTTAAGGATCAACCCACATCTTACTTCAAATAAGATTAATTAGACTGCTCATTTTTGACATTCATCTTTATTAATTTTATCCTATGTACATATACATGAGGTTAGAGGTCAGAGATATTTATTATTTATTACTTCACAGTAAATAATGAGTTCATTAACCTCTTTAGTCCTCATGCTTACCCCTGAAATGTTGAACTTAGAGTCAATAACAATTTTTCCTTCTAAAGTAGCCAGACAGTCCATAGCTAAGAGGCCAGGAAAAGGTATAATTCCCTGCCTACAAGGGGAAGGAGGCTGCTGTTCACAGCCTGGAAAGCTCTCCTTGTAAGAGTAATGAGTGAGTCCTTATTCCAAGCTTTCAGTATGTAAAACAACCTGTCCAGTAACCAGAAAGCATGATGTGTGTTAGCTTTTATGGCACAGAGATACCTTCAGACTGTGTGGCTTCACCTTTTTGACATACAAACACATTGAGAATTAACTCCTGGAGAGCTGTGTCTCAAATGCTTAACATAGAGACCGTGTGCAGACTAATCACTTCAAGAAGGGAAGAGAGACCTTTAATCCTTTCAAATCAAAATGATTCACTGGACAAATCTCTGACGATCTAATTCTCATAGTACATGAAGTCTCCAAGACGAGGGTGTTGAAGCCAGGAAAACTGTTTTCCTATATAGATAAAACGTTCAGTGCTTCAGTGCAGTGTTCAACTTGGTACATCAGCCTGTGCATTGTGCGAATGCATTCAACACATCAGAGCATACAACATCCACAGGGTGCGGCTGGTACGGGTTGGTTTTAGATCATTCATATTGAACCTAGCCATGTGCAAATATTTTGGATGGTTTCTCTTGTGTTCTGAAACTTCTTTGGAGCCAGGGTTTGACATAGGCAAACCCTTTCCAGGGAAATGGGAGAATACTGGACAGCCAACAAATACATACAAAACAATTTGCATGTCATCACTTTCACCTTTTCCTTATGCATAAATAATTCAAATGCAATGCTTGATCTAGGCATAAAACGAATTGGGATAAAAAATTCCCTGATTTTTCCATGGGAGTGAGCAAAAGAGGATCTAGATTAGTATAACAGGATAGAGTGATACACAAGACTGCAGGAGACAGAGGAGTTGGATGCTTTCTTCACAAAGAACCAAGATATCATATTTGAAAACAATTGCAGAGTAATGATCCTTAAGAATGAAAAGTAAAGAGATGGTGGTGGTGATGTTGGGAGACAACAAAGCAAAGATAATTGGTTCTTCTCTTACTTGTGCTGCATGCACATATAATAAACTTGGTAATAATACCTTTTCTTCTTTCCATTTTGGTGGTTTTTATTTATTTCCACCCCAATCTATTATCAATACAAATCTTTTAAAGGAGCAATGGATTTCTACTGCTTGGAAAAATACAATTTTAAAATTAGTTTTGAGTCTTTAAAGAAGAATAGCTGAAGATTATGCTGGTAGAGATGGGATGGGAATTTTAAGCAGCATATTATGTTCTAATTTATTATTCAGAATGTCTTTTCTCTTAATCAGACTTCACTCTAATTATACATTCTTTGGATTAAGTGGTTCTCTTAAATGTTATGGCTTAAAAGTTTGAGGCTTCCCTTAATCTCAAGTGTTAAATTGTTTTTTGAAAATATCTACCACAACACCATATAGCATAGTTTCCTTCTCTGGAATATCTTAATTGTAGACTACATGAAATTGAAGATTTACCTCAGGTTTTCCAAATTATTTCACAACTACTCAAGCTGAATTGTCATCACATCACAACTACACAAATTACCTTTGACTGAAAAGCATCTTGAACAGTAATGTAGGCCACACTGTACTGCCCAGTGCAGAATCACCTTTTGTATTGTAGGATGCTTGAGAAGCTTCCCGACAGCACGCCATTCTAATGCTCAATCACTCTCACTGGTAGGAATTTGTTTTCTGGAAAAGTCCTCATGCTACATGCTGACTTTGAGTGTAATGCAGAAATAGTGACTGATTAGTCATCGTTATGGATGCCATCCTAAATGCTATCATTTACAAAGTTAGATGTTAACTATTTTTTCCCAATGGAAGATTTTACTAGAAAAAAAGTTCCTGAAGTTCTCACTTTTTCTGGTTGCTACCCTTCTGGAGTTTATAAATCCTGAACGAGTGCATTGATGGATAAATAACCCATGAGAGGGCAATGCCAATTGCTCAATAGCTGGCCCTTTGACAATGTATTTCACAGTTCATTACATTGCTAACGTGATTGGGTGAAAACATTTTATTATCCAAAAGATGCAAATTTTAAGAAATGTTTTGTAATTGTGTGTCCTTTTAAGAACAGAGATATAATACAAACCAGATATATGTTTTCTGGTTATCCTTCTGTCTATGAGATGAAACACATACTTATGATTGAGGACTAATGCATGGTGAAGGTAAAACTAATGCTCCTTCAGAATTTAACTTCAAAGATTACAAAAAAGGGGACTTTAATAACAAATGAATATTTAGAAACCTTAGAATTGTCCTTTTAATTTATACTCTAAATATTTACATTTTAAAGATTAAGAACCATGGTAGTCCTCTATAGTACTATATTTGCTATTATCAGAATAAGTACTGTTCATATTAAAGACTACTTATACAGAAATTTCAGAACAAATCTTCAGTAGCTGTAAGATACAATATCATTGACATTTCAATATTATAACAAAAATGTCTGCAACCTATAGTCATATAGGACTTTTTGGAGAACAGTTATAACTGTATAATCATACTGGTGGTAGTTGTTGCATTTCACTATTCGTAATTTCCTCCTAATAGTTTTTATTAATCATTGTCAAATACATCTCTTATTTTAAAGTCCAGTTGAGGTTGATTGGTTGGCAGTTACTTGTGGTTATAAGACAGATAATCTTAATAGAAAGACAAACTTTACAAACACCAAGAATTATTGCTTAGATTTGATACAATAGCTGGGAAACTTGAAACTGTTCCTGCCTTTGTTTGTTTGCTTAAATTTTGAAGTGTTTGTTGCTAACTGTGACACAAAGCCTAATGATCCTAGTGATCATGGTTGTATATCTTGTCTCTTGAAGGACAATTTTTCGCAGTTTTATGAGTGTACTTATGTGCACATTCCACATCATCCAGCCAAGACTCACAGAGTGAGGGGAGTTCACTGAAGGATCTAAACCCCTGTGACAAGAGTGTGGTATTATAGAGCATCTCCCAATAAATGACAGAGTTGGAATTTTAACATTGTTTTGGTCTCTGTAAAACTGATGAGTGGAGGTTGGATTTCTGGCTGTAAGCAAGTGAGAATTCTGACAAGTCTTAAGGAATGAATGAACTGGAGAAAATAAATAGCAACCGTTTTTAGTTCTCTGAGGCATGTATCAATTATGAAGCTTTCTTTTTGTTGAAAACCTCCTGAAGTTTGGGTTAAAGCAAACCAAGTACCTATGGTACTTGATCTGAAGCTCCTTGGACCCCCTTGGTTGGAATAAGTCTCTACCAACTGGGGAAAAACATGAGAACCAGCAACTTCTTTGTCATGGTGAAGTGGCCCATGGAGAAGAGAGAAAAGAGCCATACCTACGCCCACCCTCACCAGCAAAGGTGACTGCAGAGGCAACAGGAGGGGCTTGGGCTGCAGCCCATTCTACCACTCCGAGATTGAGAGGGAACTTATGTCTGTTTACAAAGATGGAGGACCAACCTGCAGGTAAACTTCTAGAATAGTCCACGCTGTCCACAAGTCCAAAGAAAGTACAAAGGATACCAAATAAAGTAATAGCCAGTGATGGTGTCAAGACTACTTAAACATTGAATATGCTCTTGCACCATTTCCCTCATTATTCAAATGCAACTTGATGTGCTAATCACTTGAAAAAAACAAAGAAAGAAACAAACAAACCATGAAAGAGAAATGCAAAACAACCATCAAGGGGAAATATGAGATTGGGGAGTTCCTAAAACATATTACCTGAAATAAACCATGCTTATCTGAAAGTATTGTGAGACATGCAAAAACAAGGAAAGTATGACCCACGTCTAGGAAAATAAGAACACTTTTTGGAAAGTATTCATGGTCCCACAAAACTTTCAAAGTAGCTATTATAAATACATTCCAAGAAAAAGGAAAAGATTAAAGAAATAAAGGAAAGTTTCACAACTTCACAACTTTCACAACTTCTGTTTGTCAACAAACAGAAGTTATTAGTAAGGGTGTGGAAATTGTAAAAACTACAGAAGGGAAGCTACAAAATTTAAGGTGCATAAGGTAAAATAAAAATTAAGTACAAATTCGACAGTTTCATATTTGTGATTTCAGGAGAATGAAATAAAAAGTTTTGAGAAAAGTAACAAACAAAGCTTCAAAGACCTGTGATACAATGTATAATATTCTAAAAAAGAAAACCCTGCAAGTGGAGTTCTATAATGTAAGATAAGAGAGAAAGGTACATGTTTTAAACCCAAAACATTTCAAGTTTTTGAAGATTTACTGATCACCTAAAAGCATATGCAAAGGTATTTAACATTAATACCCATTTAGGAAACAAAAAAATCACAAGGAAATATCACTGCATACTATTAGGATAGTTATAGTAACAAATAATCCAATATAAGAAACAATACTAAGTTTTTACCAAAATAGGAAATCTTCAACCATCCTGTTCTACTGAGTTTCTACAAAACCATTTGTGAAACACTATACTCATTCACAAAGAGTTTTACTGTTTAAAATATTAAGCATAAACTTACCTTATAAGTAAATATGTGTCTACTCAAGACAAACACACAAATAGTTAGCCCAGCCTTATTGGTAATAGTTTTTAAGTAGATATAATCCAAAATGGCCATTAACTCATGAAAGGATTATCCCTATGTGGAATTACAGACATACAATGACACACCACTTAGCAAGTTAAAAACTCCACTGCTGGTACACAGGACAACTTGGAAGAATCTCAAAAAATATGCCGACCAAAGAGACCCAGGTGCAAAATAGTGGACTATGGGATCCAAGAAAACAGATCAGCTGTTCTCTATGGCTGGAGTTAGAAACAGAGAATAGCTCAAATTAATACAAAGGAACTTTTTGAGTGAAGAAGTATCATCGACCTGGAGAGTGTCTACAGGTGCATGACTCTGTAAGTGTATTAACTCATGGATTTGTGAATTTGATGCAAATTATTTATCAGTAAAACTCTTTAACACTCTGGGTACTGCCTTTCATAAGGATTAATCAGCATAAAGGATGACCATGACTTTGGAGGATGGCGCTGAGCCCACATGCTTGTAGCACAGAACCTGAAGCAGTCATTCGTGCAGTGCTGATATGAATTCTTCATACTGTTGCACGTTCAAAAGCTTAAGAGTTGGTGAAATTTTAAACTGTACTCAGATTTAAAATAAATAAATAAAAAAGAAGAGGGTCATTTGAGGGGGGAAATAGCAAAAAATTTCTCCAGGAGTAGTGGAACTTTGCTCTACACTACAGATAATATTTTTATAGAAAGATTATGTGTGGAATCAAAATCTTCCCTAAAAAGTTCATGAGAGAAATTTGTTCCACTCCAATGTGCTGAGTTTGATGTGTGTTGACTACAGATGCCTGACACGGCGACACCTGTCAGAGCGATTGCACCGATTGCTCCGTGCTCTCTCTCAAACATGGCAGAAAGGCACTGAAAATGGGAAACATGGGCCTACTTAATGCAACAGAAGGAAGGCCTTCTCACCTAGACCGACGTCCTCTAAGGAAAGTCCCACTGTCACATCCAGTGTGTGCTTTTATTTCTCACCTTCCCAAACAGACAACTGGAAATGGGGTGACAAGCTAGTTTTGTCAAACTGGTTTATTGCTTCATGTAGACATAACATACTTTTGTTGGTTTTGTCTTTTGGCAGTACTGGGGATTGAACTCAGGGCCTCACACTTGCTAAGCAGGCGCTCTAGAAAGACTCCACCATGAGTTCTGTATCCTAGAAAGCAAGCTTATCTGTAAAGATTATCCCAGGAGATTACTGTACATGAAGGAAGATGATTTAAACCTTATAGTTTCAGGAAACATCCTATTTATCACAATCTGCATTAGAATAGAAATTTATTTAATAGGCTAAACAGTCTATGATCATGAAAGAAATAAAGTGAAATTGATGTGAGTTTCTGTGTACGTTTTTATGACTCCATCAGGAAACGCATGTAAGCAATTTTTTTTATCCATTCCACTTCCAAAGAGCTCTTCATAGGCTGATGAGTTGTGGCTGCCCAATGGCCTCTAGGTGTATTTTACCAAGGGATTGCAAAGACCCACCAACTTCCATGTCTAAACATAAACTGACTGAATGTTATCCAGGTGTGAAAGTCAATGACTGTGGCCAAACTTAACAGAAGGCAATCATAGTGTCACAGCAACAACAAAACAAAGCAACACAAACCACCCAGGTACATTTGTAGGGATTATAGAGAGTTATTGTGTTGTGTTACAGAGTTCACATGGGCAAATAATTGTTCACTGAAAGTGGGCATTTTTGTTTTATTATATGTACGATGTAGTTCCCTTTAGAGTATTAGATGTTAGGAACAGAATTGTTGAAGTGCATCCTTATAATGATATTTCAACCATAGAAGATTCATATTTATAAACATTCAGAGTAGGCTTTTGGTGTCTGGGTGTAAACGACTCCAAGGAGTCTGCTATTGAGGAAACCCGCCCATGCTCAGAAAGCAGAGTTAAGGCTATGTTGCACATTCTTGATTTATTTTTCCGTAACACTGACCACTTTCTGGTGCAGGCAGGCTGCCTTCCAGTGAATCTCAACACACATTCAGTTTACTTGGTTTTGAGGGGGTAAATTTTCACAAAATTTAGGGTAAGGAAACAAATTTTAACATAGATGACAATAACGTGGGACTGACAGAGCTTCTCCCCATCAACTCAGCTGAAGAATGAGCACACTGAAATTAAAATTTTTGTTTTAGAAATTTCTGTTGATTTTAAAAAAATTATTAGTGTTTGGATGGCCATTGACCAAAACT
Source organism: Castor canadensis (assembly GCF_047511655.1). NCBI lineage: Eukaryota > Metazoa > Chordata > Mammalia > Rodentia > Castoridae > Castor > Castor canadensis. The sequence goes on from NC_133394.1 coordinate 2,752,865, forward strand.
GCATGTAGTGAATTTAGGAATAGGTGGTTTTACTGCATCTTTATACAGTTTCTGGATTGTCTGGGGTGACACCCCCAAATTCTTGATTTCAGGTTAGATGAGATTCAAAACACAACTGTGGGGAAGTGGAACCTCTTCCAAGGATATTGGTCCCAGGCACCAGCACACAGCCTGACAGTACAGCACATGCGTCCTGAACAGACTGGGGTGATGCCTGAGCTCTCGTTGGCATTTGCTGGGTGGCAGACGTGACTGAGGCAGCACTCATTTATGACCAAGCAACAAGACAGTGGTACTGTTGTTGCAAACACTCAGTGTTCCATGAGCTACAAAGTGAAAAGTCTGTTTCTGGATTGGACAGTAGGAACTGACAACAAGAGCATAAGGTCGATTACATCTTCAGGGTCATAGTTTAGATCCAGCTCCCAAAAGCTGATTGATGTGGGTGGGGAATTAGAATTGCACACTGTGTGCATCCTGACAAGGGGAAGATGGTGCTGCTACAGCCTCCTCCTACAGAGTCAACTGCCTGCCATCCGAATGAAATACGAGGACACGAGAGGTCAGTCATCCACAGGCACAGGAAGGTCACGGGAACCAGGTTGTGGAGAAAGGAGTGGAAGTGAGGAGGTCTACACAGAGTGTGGTCTCTTCACTGACCACGATGGGCACTCATGCTGAGACAGAAAGCTTAAGCAGTGTAAGAGGATAGTCGAGCCTGAATTGAAAATTATTTTACCTAGGAATAATAATTGACAAGGATTTGAATCCAAAACTTAAAATCCATTTTTCTCAATGCTCTTCCTATTTGCTTTGGCAATCTAATTCTGAAATTATTTTCACAAATTAATTTATTAATGTGACAATTGATTAATGTGCTAATTAAGTAATTAATCTACTGAGAGTATGAGAGTTTGAACTCAGTTGCTAGCAAGCATTCTACCACTTCAGCCATGCCACTTTCTCAACTTGCTTTAGTTTCTTTTCAGATAGTGTCTGACACTTTTTCCCTGGGGTCAGACATCCCTTAGACCATTAATCTCCTACCTACACTTTCCTCCTCATTGCTGATATTACAGACATGGAATGTCATGCCCAGTTTGCTTGTTGAAGTGGGATGTCACTAAAGTTTTGATTGTGTCTGGCCTCCAACCATAATCCATCTTTAGGATTAGCTAATCCTAATTGGTTTTGATTACAGCAGTGAGTCAATGTACCCAGCTCTAAAACCATTTGAGACATGGTATATACTACGGGTATTTTTTATGAGATGACAAAGTGTTTGATGCATAAAACTGTGGTATTAACTGGCACTTAATTTGAATAACTTGAATGTAATCCTCTGCTAACAGTATCATCACAGTGCATGGGAAAATGTTTAAATGTATTGAGTGTCTTAGTTTCTCCCACTTGCTTACTCTGGTGCCAGGTGACTCTTTCTCAAGGTCAAGTCTTTGGTAGCTTTCAGGAAACACGTAGCCTCTCTCAGGACAGCACACCAAGCCCTGTCTTCCCACAGGTGAGGCTAAGGACAAAGACCACAATCAAGTTAAACATGTTTAAAACTTAAATCCCACAGTTATTAGCTGAATTAATTTTAAATTTTCTTAAATATTTCTGTACCTCTGATATGTCTGATATGTAAAGTTCAAATCTTAGAATAAATAGCTATCCCTTTGGAGCTATTAGGAAGGTTTTGTAGGATCGTGCATTTATGCTATAGGACAGAAGATCAAATGCTTGTCTATGGTCATCTGACTAATAAGAGAATATTAATAAGAGGATATTAAAAATAGGATAAGGACCCTTCTTCATTAATATTTTGCTGGATCAATGAAACATTATATTGTGACCCATCTGTTCACTCGTGTTTTCCACTTCTAATTCTTATACCTTCATTTTGTAGAAAAATATAATTTTTTGTTGTTGGAGAATGGTGGCATATCTTGGAATGATTTCTCATAATCAAAATATAGTAATCTGTAGCTCATAAAAATAGTGCCTACTGGTTGCCAGATTTCTAAATAACTATTAAATATTTTAATATTTCATGTCCATAAAATTCAAATTTAAAAACATATCTGGAACACACTGCAAAGATAATGAATTTATTGAAAAGACATTTTGAATGTGTTTCTAGGCCACTCTCAGTTTCCCAAAAAATGTTTTGAGCATTCTGTGGTGGTAACTTTTTTTAATCTTACCTTGAGGAAAATGAAATATTTTTAAAAGGACAGAAAGAGAGGAGTAGAGAGAAACATTAGGGCACAGGGAGCAGTGAGGTTGTACCATGATCCTGTATTTTTGGATAGTTACATTAAAATAGAGACTGATAAACACTCGCTCTTGAAGTATTGAGGGTAAAAATATTGTTGCCAGGTACAAAATTTATGAGACAGACATTAGAGTGGTCTTCGAGGAGTTTGGTTTAGCACATTCTTTACTTCTTTGCCTTGGTTGTCTGTAAACATGTGTGTGCAGACCCTTTGTAATTTCTAAGAGGCTGAAGTACATGGAAGATGGAGACGTAATTATGACATTTGAACACAACGTTTTGTGATTGAAATGAGCCATAGAAAAACTTACAAGCTGATGGAAATTGTTTACATGGTTACTTCTATTCACACAGTCAAGGTCAGGCCATTGTGACCTTTGATTTCTGAAACTTGGCCTTATAAATGAAACTGCGATGAATTCCTTTGCTACATTTCTGAACCATGTTTCCTGCACGGCCTTGCTAACCCATCGGAGCCCTTGTTCTCCAAGACTGCCAAGCAGGGGAGAGAGAACAGAAAACAGTTTGATGATTTATGGACCATGTTTGCAAGTGCCTTAAATGACTTCCTCATTTCAGAGAGGATTCCAGTGGCCAGACAGCGATGCGGCTGTTCCAAAGAAATGAGGACTGGAACATGAACCCACCCATGTGTCTAGGAGGGAAAGCAAAGCGTATTACTGAGAAAACGGTATTTGTAGTGACACTTGTTTGGCGTGAGAAAACAGATATTTGAAAATTTAGTTACATACTTTTCTGGAAGTTCAGAATGTAATTCTGAGTCAAGATTTCAAGCTACTGTCAAAGCTCTTTACTCGTGTTAACTCTGGGTGTCCCTTCATGTGCACATAGACTAAGACTCACATGTGAGACTTGGGGTCCTTCCTCAAGGATTTTTTTGAAATGTCCTGGTGTCGTATTTATTTATATGCCAAGGACGCTCTATGAATTCCATACCACCGCTCCCCATGACTAGTGCCCAGGGTCTCTGTTGTTTCTCAGTGTTCTCTCCCATTGTTCCTGTTCGATATAATTTCCTTTCACTCAGTGCTGATATGATTTCTGCTCAGAGGCAGCAATTTCCAAAGCTTCATACAACTTATGTGAATTTCAGAAGTTCATATAAGTTCTGACTAGTGCTTGACAAAAGAATACTGACAGCCAAGAGGACTTCCGATATGCAATGCTGTCGCTGGTGCTCAAATTTACTGAGCTCACTGTCCAGGTCTGCCTCGGTGGTCCCCCATCTAATCCTACCTCTCAACAGGGCGTGCACTCACATTTCACTCTGATAAAGATGGTTCGTGTTTCCTGAAACCAAAACAAAATAGGACAATGGTGGTATGTGGATAGTGCTCAATATTTGATCAAAATGCAACAGCACAATTAAAAGGAGAAAAGTCCTATTAATAAAATTAAGAGAAATGTGAAATAGACTGCTAAACAATATAATTATTATTAAGTATCAAAGATTACGTGGCCATATTTGGATTATTCTATGGTTTTAGAATTTTTAAATGGCACACTTGTGAATGAAAATTTAATTAAAAATTTCAAAGTTTATTGAAGGGACAATGTGATATAATACTGTACATTAGATAAAATTTTATTAGGTAGATTGTAAAATTAACTTTTTGCTCACTAAGCTTATACTATTTACATATAAGCTAAAAAACAAATTTGTTTAATCTATAGACAGGTCCATGAAGAAAATCACAATGCTTCAATAACTTTATGTATCAATGAAATATGATTATTTTGAAATTTAAAATATCTTCAACATAATTACAAGAAAATAGATTTTAAAATCAATAAAATTATATCTATATAGGAAAATAATTTGTACATAGTTATAGATATATGAAGAATAAGGACCCAGCTTAATAGTCATATGAAATTCAAAATATTATGGAATATATTTCAAACATCAAGTTGAATAACAAAAAATAATTCAGTTGTTTATCGCCATGTACTTTTGAAATTCTAATGGAAATTAGATCAGTAAAGCACTTAATAAGCCAAAGTACATCATATAAAATGTTTATATGAAGAAGAATGAAATCTTATCATTCTGAAGTAAATGGATGGAACTGGAGAACATCATTCTGAGCGAGGTTAGCCTGGCCCAAAAGACCAAAAATCGTATGTTCTCCCTCATATGTGGACTTTAAATCAAGGGCAAATACTGCAATGTGATTGGACTTTGGTTGCATGGTAAGGGGAGAGCACATACAGGAGGAATGGGGATAGGTAGAAAACCCAAAACTTGAAAGTGTTTGATGTCCAACACTAATACAGAAAACTTCACTAGGAAAAGGGGATCAGAAACTAGTGAAAAGGTCAGTTAGAGATGAATCAACTTGGGTTGTAACACATTGGTACATGGAAGCAATGCTAGGAATCTCTCTGTATAGCTGTCCTTATCTCAACTAGCAAAAACGCTTTGTCTTCCTTATTATTGTTTATGTCTTTTCTTCAACCAAATTGGAAAAAAAGGGCAGAACAGGATGTAAAAGTTTTCAGGGGGAGAGGGAGGAAGAAGGAGGCAGGGGGGAAAAATGGCCCAAAGAATGTATACACGTGTGAATAAATGAATAAAAGTAAATAAATAAATAAAAATTTTTATGCGAATGGGTTTTGGGAGAGGAGTTCACCCAAGAACAACCTTAGCCATCAATACTGAGCTGCTCTTAGAGCTACCAGTTCAATCAGGCACCGTCTTTGTTTAAAATGTACTTCTATCCAGAAAGTGAAAATGTCCTTAAGGTATATTTTGTAATATGGATAATTCATTATAGTATTTTTCATACTTTATAAAAATAAAATTAGAGATTATTAAGACACCAGATTCATTGGGTTCTATTTTTTAGATTGTTCCCAAGGGGTATGTTTAACAGTTTGACAAGTCAGTTTTTTTCCTTTGAGATTTAATTCAAAATTTAATAAGGCTCAAGGTATATTTTCTTTCTTGTTTTAATACCCGATTTAAATTGCTGATTTCCACAATGACCTCGTATTCCTTATCAAACAAGTCTTGTCACCTATTGTTTGAAACCTCAAAGGTGAGTGAGATGTTAATTAGCTGTTAATTCATATTACTGCTCAATGTCTCTTTCTTAGATAAACAAAATATACTGTAGAATGTTCATAGAAGGCATATTTAATTTTCTCTTTGGAATTGATACAATTATTCCTTTCCAATAAATTTAATTACACATCTCCTTACAACTCAGTTTTATTTGGCATACTTGAAGCTTTATGTGGCATATTTATCAAAAATGAATAAAGTATCCTGATTTTTATTATCAATTAATAAGCTACTAATTTTGCAATATGTAGTCAAATTATTTGACCTCATCAAAGCACAATTTCTTAATAGAGAATTAATTAATAAGAATATACACCTGCTGAAGTTGGTGAGGAGTAAATTAGAAAATGTATGTGATAAGTTCTCTGAATTCAAAGACTTGTCAAATGTTAGCAATTGTTACATTTGTAACGATGTCATGATTATGGTTTGGATCCCACATTAGTGAAGTAAACATGCTGTTCTGATTTTATCAATAAAGTTTTATTGGAACACAGTCTTGCCAAATTGTTTGGACACTGTCTAATGTCTTATCAAATTGTCTTGCATCAGTTCCAGTGAAGTATAAAGATTTTAATATTTTAATTATATTATATTTATATTTAATATTTTTATATACATAATGGAAACACATTAAGATTAAAAATTTTAATATTTTCCAATGTAAGTCTGTATTATTTAAAATATTTAAAATTTCATTATATGTATATTGCATTGCTTCTTTTATTATAACTAATTACGTTTATTTTAACATATCATATGGGTACAAAATATTTAAGTTGCTGAAATATTATAGCTTAACTATGAAACTTCCAAACAGCTCGTCTATAATATAAAGCTATAATTAGACATTCAATTATACATACATTAAAATATTTTATGATGTTTCTCTAAATGAGGAAATAATCACTTTTTTAATTATACTGTGAGATGTCTTTGCAAATCATAATATCAACATTAGGGATTGAAAGTAATGTTAGTTAGTTCCAAGCCATTTAGCAAAATGTAAATACTTGCACTTGGCTAGCTGTATACCTGATTAGAGAATTTATTACTGCATATGTGTTTACTTTGTTTAAAAAACTAAAAAATGAGATTGAGGACTTATGGGCTAACTGTGCCTCAGTAAAATGTCAACTCAGAAGCTTGGATTTAAAGCTTTCTAAAGAATACAAACATTCTTATGCATTCTTTTTGCTGAATAATATCATGCAGTAAACACTTTGCTATAGTTTCAGAACAAACATGATTAATTACTCAAATCACATACAATCTGAACACTTCATGAGTAGAAAATAAATTTAAAAATCATTGTCATATTTGGGGCATCAAGTGAAATGAATATTGCTACAAATCCCTGGTAATTGTGACAGATCATGGCTCCCGAAAAGGTATTCAACCAGACCTGCTTTTGATACATGTTGCCATCAGGGCTCCATAAATAGTATGGGATCTTCAATATTAAAAGTGCTTTATCTCTATGAAGGACATAGAGATCACTGAAAAATTAGCTGTTTGGGTAAACATGTACTTTTGTCTTCACAGGGACACTTTTGTGGGGAAAGTAATTACTATTGATGATTACGGTGGGCAGCAGGCACAGGTAAGTTGAATGTCTTTTCATCCAGTTATCATTTGAAGCTTGATGGTCAGGAGGTGTCCTAAGCCAGAGTTTTCCGTGTCTTCAAGGACTGCCTGCGTGGTGACACATGGCTATCCGTGATGTATCACTGACACAAGCCATTGACGTATTTTCCCAGCGTTATTACAACTTCTTCAGCTAGTTGTTTTACATTTGCTCTTTATTTTTAGCTTCTAACTAATTTTCTCATGTAGTTCTGGTTTCCGTAATAACTACCATGACTACTTTACGAGAACTTTAATGCTTTTTATCTCAAACAAGACTGAAGAGAAAGTAGACTGCCCTGTGCATTGTCCTTTCTGTTATGTTCTCCTAATTACTCATAACAAATTCCACTTTTTGGAAAATGATAAATTAGAAGTTTTCTTGCACAAATCATCTCGTGGGAAATGAACACATTAGATTTTTCTGTCCTTTATTTGATGGTGCCATCAAATAATACCTATAGTTAGTTGAGTTGAATTTGGCACTTTTAACAATTGGTTTAAATTCTATGAATGACCATATATATTGTAAAAGGTACACTCTGTGTGTGATATTTGTCTATAAGTACATACATATACATATATAATATTTCTGCTCAAAATTTAACACGCAAAAGTTTTAACTGTATAGGTTGATGAGTTGTGAAAAGTGAACCACTATATAAAATGAAAGAGGGTTGTAGGATTTCAAATGTCTTAGTTCATAGACTTTTCCATCAGAACCTCCTCCCTACTTCCCAAAGAAAATTCCTATCTTAACTTAAATGGCAGATGAGCAGTTTTATAGTTTATTTCCACGTAAAAGAAACTGGCACGTATGTTCTGTGGATTTTTCAAATGTACAAAGTATTTTTTTTTAATTAAGGTGTCTAGGAACAGACTTGAGCCTTAGCTAGAGACTGGCCAAGTCCCTTCTTGAGCAGCAGTGACCTTGTCTAACCTCTTCCCTCATTCTGCTCTCTTCCTCGATCTCGTAATGTGCTCATCAGAATCACCCCAGGATGACAAGGGACATCCCCTCTGCCTCATGCCCTACTGAAATTGCCAAAATTATTCCACAGCGAACCCATAAACCCACTAATCCCACCCCTCGCCATAGGTGAGCGTCTCCTACGGCTCCAGTTTGCTGTTCCCTTGTCCCTAAGTGCACGTGTGTGACCCTGCCTGTGGGCATGAACTAACTGGGAACCTTAGGCAACGAAAGTTTGGATTTCATCTGCCCAGACTCAGTGTTTTACGTCCCCATCAAAAGAACCATTGGGTCTTAGAACAGTTATGCTTATATGTAGAAACTGTGCAGCCATTCTTGCTTGGGATTTCATTTTAAGAATGTGCTAATATTTAAACGTGTTAAAATATTTGCTCACATGTTGGTTATTTCTACTTGGAAGAGTTACACATAATCTTGATAAGCACATTCATGTATGTAACTCTGTGGTGCTCACACCTACACCTCTCTGCATGCAAACATTAGTTAACGTGTTTGACAGTTTCCCAAGTGGGTTTTTAACCAATTGTCAGTCACATAAGCAGAAGATTATTGCTCCCTGTCACCTTACATTAATAATGTCATTAATTCATGGGGTAAATACTACTATTTCATATTGGATTTATTTTCATCCCCTTGATGACTAATGCCAGTGTGCTTTTATCCATGTATTTTTATTAAGTGGGATATCATTTATGAAGACCCATTTCAAAGTCTGTCAAACATTTTTCTGTCAGGATTTATGCCTTTTCCTAGTATTTAATCATTCTTGTCATGTTCAGACACAGCCCTTTGCTGTGTCTGTGTGTGACAATCATGCTTGCCTGCTCTGCTCAGTGGCTTGCTCTCACCTTCTCTTTAACAGTAATTCATTTTAATTTAGGCCAACTTACACATTTTTCTCTAAAGCTTGCTTTTACTGTCTCATTTTGAAGAAACATTTTCTTCCCTTAAGGTCATGAATATATCCTCATAAATTATCTTCCAGAAATTTTATTATTTTGATCTTCACATTGCAATGTAGCTGCAAGAAATTAGTTTGTGTCTATGAAGCCATACATAAGGTTCGTTCTTCATCTTTGTCGAAACTTGAAACATGACGCAGATATGCTCACCTGACTGACTTCTGTCCAGCTCTCGTCATCAACCCAAGTCTTCTTGCCTGTGGACAACGGTGTTTATCATAAGCTCTAAGATCCAGTAAACAGAGCACATTGACATTTTGCTTTGCCTTGCTCTTTATTTCTTTGGCCATTTTGATTTACAAATTATAAAGACTTCAGCTTTTACAAAAACACTGTGGAGATGTATACAAAATCCATTCTCTCAATAGCTAAAAATGGAAAGCTTTAGAGTTTTTTTTACAGTATTGTGTATTAAAATAAAATGGCTGATATTGAACCTTCACTAGCTTATTAAAATATTTTATATGATTCAAACTAATGTTATTTATTTGATCCTGTGATTTTTCTGCACTGTTCATATGGACAGAAAAATACATGCAGGTACTGCACGTGTTCTAGTAATTTTTCTTGTAGCTTCTTGCTATCTTATGGTGCTACTGTAAGTCCGGTCTTTTGAGGTTTCAGCTTGTTTCTGGAATGTGAATGCATAACTAGGTGGGAGGGTAGCTCTGTGGTGGAACACCTGCCTGGCATGCTCTCTGCCCCGGGTTTGATCCTCAGCACTGCAAAAGAAAAGATTGTAGTTAGCCTGTACCCTACAAATTGTTGCTTTCTTAATCAAATGTTATGATTTACCTGTAGCAGAATTTGGATTTTGCATATGTATGGATACATGGCCTGGAAATTAGGACCGTTTTGTTTCCTTCTTACAACCCAGTACTCAGTTTTCATTTTTCTCCTTACCTTTTACACTGTCTAGGGCTTCTAGGTCAAGGTTGAGTAATGTGGTGACAGTAGCTACAAAGATTTCATCAGTTTTCAGCAATGAGACTTTATTTAGTGTAGGTTTTTCTACCCTCCCCTTAATCAAAAGAATGTGGACAATTATAAAATACTTTTATTTATATGTTAAAATGAACTTTTTTGTATCTCTTGATCCTCAAATGTGAATAGTCATATTACCTTTTGTTGACAGTATATAACATGAAAAACTAGAATAAACACAAGTTGGTAAGGATGTATTTTTCTTTTCCTTGTTGCTAGACTTGAAAAGACCAGTGAGAACTCTCCCCCTGGGGCCCTGTCATTGGTAGTGATAAGTCTTTACTGGATGTGTCCTCTGAATGCTTATTTTCCCTTTAAATAAGCTAAGGTGTTGGGGGGTGGAGAGGTTTGACTGCTAGCTGACACCGTTGACCTTCCCCGGCATCCAGCTGCCTTGAGCAGAGGACTGTCAGCCCAGCAATCACCTGGGTGGTCCTCATAACAGTCCTGCTGCTCTGAACATTCCCTGGACACCGTAAAAAGCTCCACTGCAACCACAGCTGCTTGCTGCAGAAGCACAACTACTGCTCCAGAAGTCACTGTCCCAGCCATGACGGTTGTCAAGAGTTGTGCCAGACTTTGTCACCATAAGACCTGGTGAGCTCTAGATGACCTCACAGTCATTTCACCCAGGTCCAGGGAGTAACACTCCCCCTGGTGGGCCACAGAAGGCCCGTGACTGGTGCAAAGTCTGTCCTTCATTTGCACGAAGATCTGCTGTGACTGGTGCAGACACTTGCCACACCCCCTCTCTGGCTATATAAGCAAGCTGTTTAACGCACCTTGTGAGTCAGCCTGGAGACACCTGTGCTGTCCCCTGCTTTGTAGGATTACACCCCAAAAAAGCTTCTCTCAAGTGGTCTTTCCTTACCTACTTATGGGCTTTATCAATAGTAAAGCAGGCTGATCTGATAGCAGGAAGAGAGGACAGAGGAGGCAGCAGAGTGGCAGAAATGCAAATAGCCATGAGGTTGGCTGGAGAGTTCCAGAGAGCATCCAAGGAGTGAACACGGGAAACATAGGGTACACAGGAAGGGATGGCACAAGGAGAGAGAGGCAAGAGAGGACAGAGAGCTAAGACTAAAAAAGATAGAGGCTATGGAGAACCAGAGAAGAGAACCTGTGGTCTGTGGACACTGTCAAGAGTTATAGGGGGTTGCCAAGTCTTAGGGCCAAGGACATCAGACTGTAACAACTTGTCACCATGGGGCTGAGGTTGCTGGCACCTGAAGCCTGTCATAGTCCTGTAACACCAGCAGGCTTCACCTGCTTCTGTTTGCTGCCATCTATTCTGACACCCACTGCTGCTGGAGGCTAAGGATTAAAAGAGCTGTGAAGTGCTGGATGCTGGTAGTTAAAGCCCAGACCAATGAGCCTCCCACTTGAGCACCTAGAGCCAAGAGTTTCTGTCTTCCTGAGTCTGGAGCAGTGTCCCCCAAGTCTTGGGATTTGAAGCTGTGAGCTACTGGGTCTGCCAGTCCAGCCTCAAGGCACTCAAGGGTCTAGAATTGTCTATGAGAGCCTTCCTGTCCACAATTTCTATCTGGCAGGAGCAAAAGGACCCCAACCAGGTGACTGTCAACAGATTGGTTTGATACTGTTTTGTAAGAGTTTTGCATGGAGTTTCATTGACTTTAACTCTGTGCTCTATGTCAAATTTCCCTGTCTATCGTTGGACTGGCTTACTAAAACATTGTAGTAAATACTTAAAAATAAGGTTTATTTTCAGATGAGTATACAATATTGCTGTCTTTATTCATTATTAATATTAGTGTTGTTCAAAAACTTAGTGAATGATGCTAAGTTCATTAATACCATCTAGATTTCAATATGGAGTTTTCTTTTGTTGGGAACTTTATAATTCATTTCCTTAAGTAGTTATAGAATGCAACATGTATACCATATTTCTCATATTTCTTATATCACTTATATAAATTATGCTTATCCAGTATTTGACAAATATGTTTATATCATCTAAAATGTGATGCAGAAATATTCTTTAAGTCTTAATGTGTAAAGCATGTGTACTGATTCTTCCATTTTTACTCATGTCTTATCTTACTTTTTCCATGAGTGTATTTATTGTTTCTTTGTGAGCCCATTAATGTTCACAAAAATTAAATTTTATTCTTTGACCGTGCAATATATTATATTAGTTTTCTATTTTACTAATTCTCTCTTTCTTTCCTTCTCCTTCTCTCTGTCTCACTCTCTCTCTCTCTTTCTCCTCTCTGTTGATTTGCCTTATTAAATTCTTCACCCACACTTTTCAAAACATATTTGTAATCAAACACAATCATATAGGTTTCACTCTATTCAAATAATTTGATGCCTATCAATGAAGTGTCTTAAGTATTCAATACACCATTTATATTATTTTCTTGTTGTTACTACTGACCATTGATTATTTTACCATTTTCTTACTAATCAGTACTTTTTAAAGTTCTCTTGCCTTTCAGAGTTCTGAAAATGACTTTCTTCCTGCTCGTGCTGGTGTAGATATTTCCTGCTGCCATCAGTCCTAGCCTTCCTTCCCTGGCTTCTTTGTACTGAGTCTGTGGCACTCTATAGGTGCCTGTAATTATAATTTTTTAACACACCATGTTATAATTGCTGATTTTTTCTTAACTTTTCAGTAGGGATTGAATATTATTTATCTTTCTGTTATGATTTAAACATATCTTTCCAAAATGAATAAGCATTAAGAGGTACAGACTATAACTGGGTATGAGGCCTTGGTAAGTGGGGAGGGGCTGCAGACAGTATCCAGCTAGCTCTCTCTCCTGCCCGCCACTGTCCACCGTGTGAGGAGACAGTGCGCCTCCCTTCTGGAGAATACTCACCTCACCATACAACAGAATCTGCTGGAGGGTTGATCTTAGACTTCTCAGTTCCTGAAATGTGAGAAAACAAATTTCTATGCTTCATAAATTATCCAGTCTCAGGTGTTTTGTTTTAGCAGCAACAATGTACCAGGACACTCTGCCTCCCTAGAATTAACCAGAGACATAGTGATAGGTTAGGCCCCTTCAATATCTCTCAAGGTAATTGACAAATAAATATTTAAAAAGGAATTTGAGTACATAGAAAATGCATTTATTATGTATTGTTACATTTATTTGCCTGAATTCATAAAAATACTCTTTAAAATTTTACGACTCTTTTGATTCATGTCTAATAACTTCTGAAACAGGTTAGAATTCCCAACATTCCGAGTAAACTTTGTAGATTGCATTTAAATTTGTCTCTCTCCTGAGAAAACATTGGGAAATATTTTAATTATTGGAGTAAAAAGTCCTTAAAATGTAATGCATATTGTTTTAATTGACATAAAATTTTCCCTCACTGATGGAGGTTGACTTTATAGATATTTTAGAATTCTCTTAATTTCAGTAATATTTTTAAGTGCAGGTATTTTAAATAGAGCTCTTCAGCCTACCAAGCCTTCAGGATACATAGGTGTTCTTAACTTCTTACAGACAGTGGCAACTTACATGAACCATTAATTATTTTACTTTAAAGGCTGGGTTTGCCAGAGACTATCTTTGAGTGAATACATAAAGATAAATTGTTAGAATTAAACTAAAATGTAGATTACAGGAAACCACAAACACTATTCAACAAATTCAGACAGATATCTAAGATGTTCAATGATAACTTTATTTATAAAATATATTTTTGTGATTGACCAAGAACACAACCAAATATTAATTGAGTCTATTTATATAAACATTTACTTTCTGCTTATTGCTTTTCTGGGTTTTATAATGTTTTCTGGTCTCACACCGTCAGTCTTTCCTTGATCATATTATTATTGATAATATTTCAGATAAAGACATTGGAAATCAAGGATTCTCTCTCTCTCTCTTCTTTCTCCTGAAGCTAATTATGTAATCTTTAATTTTGGGCAAAAAGCTATTTAAGCACACTGTCCTATTTTCCTCTGCCCCATTATAGATTGAAAATTATTTCCCATCACAAAAGCAACAATAATTCATTCAAATTCAAATTGTTTTTACTTTCTCAGTTTTGATTAGAGTGTGCATTTTCCCTCGCCACTGTCCGTTTAGTTTTTACTCAACATCATGATATTGAATAATCAATAATCTTCAGGACTAAAATCAAAAGCTTTATTTAAAAGAGTAGATTATACATTGGCTTTTTTAGATTTTGAATCAAATTTCATGTTGACTCTCCTCTATTAAAAGTAAAATCAAAGAGCTAGTACAGTATCATTTAACTATCAAGAGCACAAATACATGAATTAAAGTATAAGCACAGAAATCTTATGTTTATTTTGTAATCAGAATGTACATTTCTTTGTAAAATTTTTATTTTGCATTTGCACTACCATACCTTAATAACGGGAGGGGTTTCCCCGTGATGATTGGTGTGTACGTACTCTGAATGTGCTCAGCCCTCCATCGCATTCTGACTTCTGTGTTGGTAGCTTTTGTTATTTGTCATGGATGCAGTGTACTTCAGTCCTACTCACACTTTGCATTCTTCCCTCTCCCCTTCTCTACCCAGCTCAAATTCCCCAGAAAATCCTTCATTCAGATTCATGGCCCACCACTGCCATCATCTCGGGATTCCACAAGTGCATGTGATGTTTGGCCTTTCGAGCTTGGCTTATCTCACTCAATACGATGGTCTCCATTTTCTTGCAGATGACATTTCACTTTTCTTTATGGTGAGTAATGTTCCACTGCACACAGTTTACAATGTATAGACAATACTCCATGGTGTGTGTGTATATAATTATAGCTAAGTCATCACTTGTTGGACATCACTGATTTCACAGTTTAGTTATTGTGAAGAAAGTTGCAAGAAACATATATAATATGTAGTTATATATGATTATATCATTATAATTATATATAATATATATACAATATTCCATGATATATGTTTATATATTATATACCTATTGTGTGTGCTTTCTAGATACATACATATATATATATATATATATATATATGACATATATATATGAGTCATCACTTCTAGATACATATATATATATATATATGACATATATATATATATGTCATCACTTGGTGGACATCTTGGCTAATTTCAAGTTTAGCTGTTGGGAGGAGAGCTGCAAAAGACATGGATGTGCAGGTATCTCTTTCACATTGATTTACACTACTTGGCTGTAAACCCAAGAGAGGTCATACAGTAAGTCTATTTTTAGGTTTTGAAGATCTTCCATGCTGATTTCCACCAACAGGGTATGAGGGTTCCTTTTTCCCTGCATCGCCTCCAGCATTCTATGTTTGTTTTTTTCACGACTATCATTCTGACTATGATGAGATGGAATGTTGGTGCAGTTTTAATTTGCACTTGCTTTAAGGCTAAGGGTATTGAATTTTTTTCATATATTTATTAGCAATTTAAATTTCTTCTTCTGAGAACTGGGTTTTACCCATTTGCTCAGTTATTCACTGGGTTATTTCTCTTTGTATATTCTGGATGTTAACCCTCATCTGTTGTAGAAAGGGGGAACACTGTCTTCCATTCTGTGGTTTGTCTCTTGGTTCTGGTAGTTTTTTATAATGTGCAGAAACTTTTTAATTTGCTGAAGTTCCATTTGTCTAGTCTTGTTTTTATTTCATGGGCAATTGGAATACTATTCTGAAACTACTTACCTGTGCCCATGTCTACCAGAGTTTTCTATTTCTGCACAGAATGACATTGGGATTTTGATAGGCATTGCTTTGGGTCTTCAGATTGCTTTCATGATATTAATTTTGCCAATCTGTGAACATGGGAGATATTTCCATCTTTTGGTATTTTCTTCAATTTATTACTTTGAGGTTTTACAGTTTTCAGTGCAAGGTCTTCCACATCTTTTGTTAAGTTTATACCTTGTTTGTTTTCATTGTTGTTGATGGTTTTTTGGTTTGTTTTTAGTCTATTGTGATTGGATTGTTTTCCTGATTTCTTTCTCAGTCTGTTTATTTTTGCCATAAAAAATTACTGATTTTTTGTGTTCTGATTTTATATCCTGCTTTTGCCAAAAGTGTTTGTCAAATCTGCAAGTTTGTTGGTGGAATCTTTAGGATCTTTTAAGTGTAGAATCAGATTAAGTACAATAGGGATAATTTGATTTCTTCCCTCCCGACATAAATCCTTTATATTTTTTTTCCCATATTGCTTTGGCTAAGAATTCCTGTACTCTATTGAGTAAGAGTGTGAAGAAGCTAGGTGATGGTGGCTTGTGCTTATAATAGTAGAGGCTTGACAGCTGAGATCAGGTGGGCTGTGGTTCAAGGCTGACTTAGCTAGAAAGTTAGAGAAACTCCATCTTAACACATAGCTGACTGCAGTGGTATATGCCTGTCTTCCCATGTTATGTGAAAAGCTGAGACAAGAAGGCTCATGGTTCCAGGCCATCCCAGGCAAAAAAAAAAAAAAAAAAAGCAATGTTCATGGGACCCCATCTCAATGGAAAATGAAAAAGTAAAAAGAAAAAACTGGATGTCGTGACATGCTTGCCATGCCAGAAATGGTGAGAAGCATAAATTAGAGGATCACTGTCCAGACTGGCTTGTGCAAAAAAGTGAGACCCTATCCCAAAAATAACCAGAGTAGAAAAGGGCCAGCAGAGTGACTCAAGTGATAGAGCACCTGTATGCAAGCACAAAGTCCTGAGTTCAAACTCTAGTACTGCCAAAAAAAAGAAAAAGAAAAGAGTAGAAAGGTGGAACCCTTGTCTCATTCCTGACTTTTCTTTCCCCATTTAGTATGATGTTGAATGTAATTTTTCAAATACAGCTTTCATTACGTTATTGAGATGCATTCTATCTACTCCTAGTTTCTTCAGAGCTTTATCAAGAAAGGATTTTGAATTTTGTGAAAAGATTTTTCTGCATCTATTGAGATGATGCTGTGATTTTTTTTATCCTTGGTTAGATGTATGTGCTGTATTACATTTATCAATACACATATATGTTGAATCATCCTTACATCCTTGGACTTAAACAGACTGGATCATACTGTATAATCTTTATAATATGTTGTTGATTTCAGTTTGCAAGTCTTTTAATGAAAGTCATTGTGTCTATGTTCATTAAATAAAATATACATTTTTACTTGCATATCTGGGTTCTACTAAAATCTACTTGCTTCAGTTTTTTCCTTTAAACCTGTGTAAGTTATGTATGATCATAAGAAGAAAATTCTCAAGACAGAATTATTTTAAATCTTGTTAGTCTAAGTAGATTGATAGTGAGAGAGATGTATGTAATATATCTTACCATAGAACATGTGTGTATATAGTATCTATATATGACATTTAGAATATATGCATATTTTTGAGTGCAAAATATGCATATATTTTATAAATTATAATATAATTTCCTTTGTTATGTGTAAAACAAAGGAAATTATAGACAAAGGAAATTAGAAAAAAGGATAAAAACTATACATATTTATTGGAAAAGTACATGCATTCCTAAAATTTTAAGAGGGTCAAGAACCTTTGATGCTCTCCCTGCATTCTGCTACACAGAAATTTTTGACTCTGGTGATGTCACACCTTTCAGTCTGCTTAGCTTTTTGAGAAATGCTTTGTCTTCACTTCTCAGCTACTGGATGGCTGCTGAACTCAGAGAGGCACGGAGTGCAGACTGTGAGGGAGAAGTAAGGCCCAAGTGCTCTAGCACTCTGACATCTTTCTAAATTTATACATGTGTATATATGTATGTATATATTTATATGCATATTATATATATACACATATATATATATATGAAAGCTCCTGAATTCATCCTCACTTAACTTTCTGACTCACCATCTGCAACAAGAACCATGCCACCCCTCATCTCTTCCCGGTGAACATTTGCCTGTCACATCTTTGAGTTGTCTCTCCTTCCTATTACCAGAAAATACTAACCTAAACCAAAGCAAAATGGTAGAGCTGCTTAATTTTCTTGCATTTTTCTTTACCATGTTGCATGTATTACAAGCACTAGGTAGAGTACTTGGGCAATTAATAATTAAGAGGACAAAAAATTTCCTCTCTTACAGAGCTTATTTTTGATAAGGCCAAAGTGTCACTTTAAAACAATGACTTCTGATATGAGTACAATGAACATTTAGTTATATACTTAACTGCCATTATTTTCTCTGGTCAAATCCCTTTTTTATTACCTGGGAAGAGAAGTCATAGATTCAAAGTCTAACTTTAAAAGTCAGAACACTCTAGAGAATCAAAGAATAAAACAATATAAAGATAAATTACTTCAAATAATAAGTATATTATTAATTATCCAAACATTATCATGGGAAATTATAATCGTGTATTCTGTTTTCAAAATACTCAACGTTTTTTCTCTTCACCTGTAAAATAACATGAACATTCCATAACACTGCTTAGATTTCTTAAACATAGGCTGGATAGTCACTGGCTGCCCCGTCTCCTCTCCTCACGGCTCAGTCTCACCCTCCAGTACACCAAAGAGCAATCGTCCTGAGCAGTGGCTGGTGTTCTGGTTTAGTCTGCTTTCTGAACTCCATCTACTGCCCATTCCATGCCCCAATCTCTTTCCCATTAACACCTGTTCATCTTTGAAAACCCAAACATTTTAAACTTTCAAACTTTGGTAGAATGTCCTCAATGATATTGTGTTAATATGGCAAAATACGTAGCAGATCCAACATAAATGTATGCTGAACTTAAGATGATAAATGTTGTCTTTGATTACTGAATTTTTGTGCCTATTTCCTCTTAGTCACAGAAACCTTCCTTGAACATTACAGTTCCTTTTTATTTTATTATGCACATTTAAGGTAAGCGCACATGACATTAATGATGATGACTAAATGATACGGAGAGGTGTCCTACTCAAAGGAGTTAATTTACTTAACTCTTTCAAGGAATGTTACACAGAGCTCTGCCACTTGAGCCACCCTACTGCATGCCTTCATTGAATG
This sequence comes from Castor canadensis, assembly GCF_047511655.1. Taxonomy (NCBI): domain Eukaryota; kingdom Metazoa; phylum Chordata; class Mammalia; order Rodentia; family Castoridae; genus Castor; species Castor canadensis. Next base: position 2,771,734 of record NC_133394.1, read on the forward strand.
TCACAAACGCATCTCCCAGGAGACTTTTCCTAAAAGAAATATAATTACTGATTATAATAGGAAAGACCAGATGATAAAGGGATATCTAATAATTGCATTCAAATTGTCTCATTGTATATGTGTTCTGAAATTATTTCTTAAAAATAATCACTGAATTCATTGTCCATTGAATATCTTCTAAACTTTAATTCTTTGTCAGAAATACAATATGCTGTTTTTATAGAAAGCTAATACCTGAGATTTCTGGTAATCTTTAACTGGAGGCAAAACTATAATTAGAGATATATAGGTATGGTGTCGAAGCCACATGGCTTATTGAGTTCAGAATCACTGGGTCTCAAGAGCACCATAGATTCCAATTATAGTCCCATTGTTCATTCTTCTTAATGCACTATCGTCTCCAACACCTCCTTCCTTTCTTTTTCTTCTTTATTTTTAGTCAGGCTCAAAATCCTTATGAGAAAAACTTTCATGGGAACGTGATATAATGGAATCTGGAAATATTAATAGAATGACTAAAAACGACACAATGCCTGAAAGCTCAGACATAATTGCTCACAGAAAGTAAATCACAGCCAGGGGTATTATCTCAGAACCCTGCAATATTTAGCAGAAAAAAATTGTAAATGAATCAAGGGAACAAAAAGAATGATAAAAAGTTACATGGATTGAACGTTAAATTTTAATAAAAATGGGTCATTTAAAATAAGTAGTTGGTATATAAAGGAGTTTTGGATTTTAAGGCTTTTAAATGAGGTCTGTACCACGTAACCATTTCAAAAACTGTTCTACCATATTTTTTTTCTTTTGCACATTCTATATTAATGTCCTAAGCACTTCTCTTCAGTAAGTACCAGTCTTTTCCTTTATGTTTTATTTGTTAGTTTCATCTAACATCGCTGGCCATGTATAAAACCTTTTGTCCAAAGATCTTTCCTTTGGAACAGGTTATATAACTTCCAAATGCAAATAGTAATTTCATAGTATCATATGATTATGGCCTCTACCTTGAGAAAAGAAACTTTTCCCTATCTTTCCAACGCTATGTTTTCATGATTATCTACTCCACGGGCAAAATCCATAGCTTACAACTTCACTTAAAATTGATTACTCCCAGCATGGTACTGTACACATCTGTGATCCCAGCTAAGTGGGAGGAAGTAGGACATGGCCCAAAGCCAGCCATTCAAAATGTGAGCCCCAACTCAAAAAAATAATTTAAGTAACAGTTCTCTTGGCTACCAAGCACAACGCCCTGGGTTCAAACTCAAGTACTGCCCCAAACTACAAATTTACATATGTAACCCTTCATTCTAAAAATATTTCAGAGATGAAAGTGACTACTTTTAATCCAATTATACAGATTTAAAGAATTATTTCATTTTGGAAGGTTGCGCATGTCATCCCCATTTCAGGAAGCAGGAAAACCTTTGAGATCGACAAATGGAGGGTGAAGTAGGAATTTGCAAAAGAAACACGCTTTTCACCCTGCCAGTCACCGAGCACTGAAAGTAGCATGTTCTCATCATTACTCCTCATGGTGAACTTGTCAGAGATTTTTCCACAAGGAGGTCACACTTCTTGATTTTCCTGTAATGCACCGGTATGATATGAAGGCAATGTATTGTGTACTCTTAAATAAATTACTTTTCCAGAATTATCTTTTTATTATTTTCTTAAAATGTTTTTTACCTATTCTTAAATGTTTTAAAATACTTCATATAATGTTTTATAAATTCATTACAAGTTTTAATATGTTTTAGGAAATCCATTTTACATCTATAAGAGTTCTATAATTTATATATCAATGTATGTCTATAAAAGGATTTTATGTATGAAGGAAAGAAAAGGGAAAAGGAAAGAATTTCTTCATAAAATTAATCTCTCATCTAGAACTATGAAGACATGGTTTGATAATAGGCTTCTTCTACTGTAACCAGTACCTGTGATTTTGAACTTCAAAAGAGGAAAGGTTTACTTTGGCTCATGGTTTTGAAGATTCACAGTCATGGTTGCTTAGCTGTGCTGCTTTGGAACTAAGACACCATCTCATGAAAGAGTATGTTCCTGACAAAACCTCTCCTCTCATGCCTGGGAAGTGAGGGTGGAGAGAAAGGGGTGGAGTCCTTCTGTCCCCGCCTAGGGCAAGCCCCCGGGAACCACATGACATCTCTTTAGGCTCCAGCTCTTAGAGGCGTCACCCCACCGTGGGTTGTGGAAAATATGTTTAACATACTGACTTTTAGGGTAAGCTGAAGACCAGAACCATCTCAGCTGTGGAAGATACCGTTATCATTGGCAATAGATTACACATCAAACAAATTCTTCATTAACAGCAAAACATCGGAGTTCTTAGGTTGGGAGTGTACCCTTCCATAGTTGCTTTAAGAATCCATAAATACAAAATCTCTAAGTCTGGAGTAGATTTGGTGATTTTAGGTTGTGTTTAGAATCATTTTCATCACTGACTGTGTTTTTTATGAAGCAGACAGGGGAAAGAAAGCAAGCTACCTGGAACTCTTTTGCCTTCAATCTTCATCCATATGGCTTCATTTCTTAACATCCATCCCATTATCACATCTGTTGAAAAGAAGTCCTAGTAATGTGCTATGTGTACTTGAGAAATACTGAACAAATAATAATTAGAAAATTTTAATGCTGCTAATGAGAGTTGCATGATAAAAATATGGTTATTTTGTGTTACCCTTTCAATATCCACAAATAACTTATTGAAATAGATTGATTAGAAATTTTTTTAAAAAACTAATCTTCCTGTAACATTCTTCAAAATATTCTCCAGTAGATAGTTAAGTTTCAGAAATCTGTAAATGTTTCTGTTCTCACAATAGTATAGATTTCAAAATAACCAAGAAAAATAAGTGCCTCCCTTGCAAAAAGACACGTTGTTATTTTTAATAGTTTGAAGAGGCCAACAAGGTCCTAGAAATGCATTTCAATACTTAAAGGCTATTTGGAGATAATGTTTTTATACATTTACTAAAAGTATCCGTAAAGTCCTGGTCTAATAATAAAATCAACATGTCATGTTACCGTGTTTCTTGCTGCCATGAATCGTTTCTCTTTACTTGTGAAAGAACATAAGCTAGTGACACCTACCATCATGCTTCTCCTTCGTGAGCTCTAGGTGCTGCTCTCAAGTTACGCATCAACTCTGAGCATAGAAGGGATTCTCCTCTGCTGTCTGATCTGGGAACGCACCCGTTTACTGCCAGATCTGGTGAGCTGATGTTCAGAGAATTACAGAACACTTACTTACCTTGCTAGGTCTGTTTGTACAGCGCTAAGAGGTTTTAAAGCTACCCTAACAGCACCACAGCACCATGTGGGAAATAGCCTTTTACATGTAATGCAGTACTTCTGCAAACCTCATAGTTCTGTTAGTGCTCAATAAGAGAAACAGACCATTAATAGTAATTCAAAGAGATGCAAGGAACTGTTAATAAAATTTTCAAAGGAATGATTGAGCAGAAGGAAGGTAAGAGGAGTAGATGGACTAAGAGGAGTCAAGCCAAAAGTGGAGGCAGCAGTAATTGCTTCACATGTGGAATCCATGATCTTCCTCCATCTGCTCCTGAGCAGGTGGGTCAGGTATGAAGGGGTAGATGAGGTCCTGCAGGAAGGTGTTAAATGGTGAGTTGGTCTCTCCTGGGTCCCTGGTGCCTGCTGTCTCACCACACAGAGCCTGTCTCTCTCCTGTGTGAGGCTGCTTCCCTTCCTGCTGCTGCACCACATCACCAGGAATCCAAGGCTCTCACTTCGGACCTGCATGGAGTTGTTGAGATCTTCCGGCCGCCAGAATCACAAGGTAAAAATAAACTCCCAGTAAAACTGTTTCCCAGCCAGGTGTTTTATGAAGACAAGGGACAGTACCTCTTCTGCCTTCCTGAAACACCACATTTTCTGCTATCTGAATCAGCTTCTGGTCATGGGAGCAGATGAGAAAAAGGTTGAAAACAGCCTTAAAAGACGCATGAGTCCACAGGTACGACAGGGACCCTAATACATTTTTCTCACCAAATCTACATATTGACATTGGCTTACCAAAGAACTCTTACTAAACAGAAATTAAAGTAGTTGTATTTATGCGGTGGTCCTCGGCCTACGACAGTTAGCTGAAAACAATAAATGAAATTGTTTATTAATTGTATGTTAAATATCAATATTTATTTTCTACAGAGATTTTCATCAGAATATTTAATAACACAGAAGTGGTAGATTACTAGGTTCTCTTTTATGTGGTAGTGCTTCAAGTATATGAGCAATTATGTATTTGAAAAGAGTGGTTATTAAATGTCTAGGTATAAATTTTTTTATTTGAGTTCTTGCAAGTAGAAAATGAATACCGAATTCTACAGAGACTTTAGGGAAAGAAAAATCCCCTATGCATTAGTTAAATTGTTTGTAACATAGTCTTTTTAGGTCATAGGAAAAAATAATGACTTGGAAAACAAGATAATTGCTAGAAAGTCAAACGTATTTTCTTCTAGGAAGCATGTTTTTAGATTAAGGAGCATATTAGATTAATTCCCAAATGCAGATGGCTTTCACTGTTTCGAGTTGTGTTCACGACTGTCTCTCCACAGTGTCCTGGGTTTCTGCCTTCTGGTGCCTTCTCTGGAGATGTACAATCTCTTCAGGCTGTTTTAACAGGACAACTGAAGGAGTCATCTGGTCATTAGTGAGAATATTTCTTAGTGAAGGGAAAACTGCAAAGGTGTGATTTGGCTTGTTCAAGAAATATAGTATTCTGACTTGAAATTTTCCTCTGATTTTATCCTAGTCATCTCCATTTTTTTTTTTAGTTAGAACCTAATTCTTATCAAAGTTCCAATTTGTGAATTTTAACCTGCAGATGAAATTGATTAGTTTTCTCTGTCCTTCTTTTCAGGCATATAAAGATTAATATTCTGGTAGAAAATAGTGCATGGGCTGTTGTGTTCACTTGGTCACATTCTTTGAAGTTGGTGTTCTAAAGGTGGATCCATACACCCCATGCTTTTCTATTTGAATTATATTAAATCACAATGTATATTTTTATGAAATTTACTTTCAATAATTTGAATATATTTTTTTCTTTTTTGCCCTTGTAGGTTATCAGAGGGGCACTGGTTACATTCTCCACTAAGCCTCTACTTCTATAAAACAGGAAAGGTTAAAAAAAATCCCCAGTTTTATTACTCTGTATTCAGTAAATGACACTAAGGAGACTTAATTCAATGTCCTAATCAACAAAAGCTTATACTTCTCATTAGGAGTAGCTGAATCAGCATCATTACTGACGAGCCCACTGAGCAAACCATGTTTGATTATGTCTTTTATTTATACTTTCAAGTTCACAGAAAAAACAGACGAGGGTTTTTTTTTTTTTTTACAGTGGCTAATGCATCATTCATCGCATTTCCCCTGAGTGTCTTTTATTTTATCCTTTACAAATGAGCATCTTTTTCAGCTGTTTTACATATGTGATATAAAAATTACATCCTCTAAACGGCATTAATATTGATAACATAGCAAATGTTTTGACACTTGATCATTGAAAAAAACATGAATTCAGGAAAAACATGAAATGTTTAAAGAGACTTCAAGTAGAATTTAGAATATTTTTATGCTGAAACATTCTCATAAATAGCAGTAAATTGGTACTTTGTGTCAAGAAATCTCCATATTGTGACCATTGTATCAGCTCTGTCTCCTGTAAGTGATCATGGGTGTTTGATGTGTAACACTTGTGTGGATGTCTGTGTTTTGTTTTGATTAGGATGAAAATCACTGCAAGCAGCTCTTTTCAGTTCTAAGTGGGTCAGTATATATGACAGCACGATATTGCGAGAGCAAGTAGCAAAGCCTTTCGGTTTTTGTCAGACTTCCTTTACTGTGACGAATATCTGAGAGAAATCAATTTAATAAGAGAGAAAAGTTAGTTTGGCTCATGGTTTCATAAGTTTAAGTGTGTGGTCCAGCCGACTCACGCCTTTGGGCATATAGAGAGGCAGGAGGTGTTACTATGGGAGTGCGTGATGGAGCAAAGTTCCAACCTCTCCTCTGAGATGTCACAGAGAAGGAGGGAGAGCCCAGGACCCACAATCTCCCTTGAAGGCAGGATCCTGATGACCTCAGAGGCCCCACTAGGCCAGTATCACAAAGGCTCTACTGTCTCAGAATGGGACCAGCTCTTAACCCATAGGCCTCTGGGGGATATCCCAGATCCAACAGTCAGCAACTTCCTTATGTGAAGGAGAACTGTTCCAAGATTCAGCAGAAGAGAGAAACATAAACAGGAAGCTAAATAGTAAAACAACTTAAACTTATTATTGAAAAGTACTAATTTTGCATATTTGAATATTGAACATATGATAACAGTATCCAAATCTGGTAAAAATTGAAGAATTTAAAGTGTAAACAGTTTAATTTGTGGTATGAAATTATTCTTACAAAAGTTTTACCTCTGAATTTCCTACAGATGCTACGGTTGCAACTTTAAAATTCTCTATTTCCAAATGAAAAGGGAAGACTATATGGCCCTTCCAAACTGTCTTTTGAGTATCAAACATGTTAATATATCTGAGATCAATGTGTACGATGTGTTGAATCAGTGAATGATGCATGCTTTTCCATAACTGAGTATCGAATTTCAAAGATTTCATATTTTATTATTTATGTATTCTGGATTCAACTCCTTTGTCCACTATGTGACTTGCAAATATTTTCTTCCAGCATTTTAGTTTAATTTTCTTTATGTTTTCAAACTCTTTCTGAATATTTGTGCTTCAGAGAGCTGAGAATGAGGCTTTGTATGCAATCTTCTGTACTTTTGGTTGCATTCAATAGTGTAGACAAGGTATAGTATATTTAAACCATCTTGCTGGAAGTCTCAGTACTCACTTTTATTTCTGAATTATATCTGTTTGCCACTTTCTATACTTTCTTGATATAATAGGTATCTCCACTTTGATGATAACTCTTCATTTGCCTTTTAGGTTCTTTTTTTCTTTAAGAAGTAATCTGTCAGTCTTATTTTCACACCTTTGAAGAAAACACATCTTGCTCTTGTCTCTTTCCTTTGTACTTTTTGCAGTATGGTAAATACACTTATCTACAGTGTCTTTGTCTACTGCAAGTGCTCTAATAAGATAAGCTTGGTAACGTATGAGCAGTGAAAACTCATTTCTAAAAGACCTCAAGTCTGGGAATTCCACAATTAAGGTTCCAAGAGGGGTGACATCTGCTGAGGGTCTGCATCTTCATAACAGCAGCCTTTTCTGAGCTCAGACTGTGGCATTGCGGAGGATTTGACTGAGGTTTCTTTTTAAGAGTGAGGAACCCACTCTTATGAACCCCACCTCCCTGGAACATCACCTGGGAGTATGAATACTAACCTATGAATTTTGGGGCTAGATCAACATTCAGATCAGATCAGATCTGTTTTGGATTCTTTGAGTTTATGTATCTTTTGATGCCTGTCAACGCTTTTTTTTAATTCTCAGCTAATTACTCTTCAGATATCTTTTTAATTGTGTCCTTGTTTTCAGTATTCACTTTGTCATTGCTGTGTTCCATGTGCACTTTAATTTGAATTTGTTGCTACTGACTACCTTCACGTCTCAGTATTTCTTCTGTTTTCTTCATTTTGTAGTCATCCATTTACTGTTAACTGCAGATACTGTTTTTTGTATCCTATTTGATAGTTTTTAAAGAATTCAGTTTTCTTTGTAAGTAGTGTAACTTTTAAGCTGTTTTGTATATCTTTGGATCTATTTCTCCATTTTTTAAAACAGTTTTTTATTAGAGTATCTACATCACCTATAGGTCTGTATTTTTCTCCTGTGGTGTTCACTTGTCACATTTGACAGGCCAGTTTTATGCCAAGACTATAAAGTTCCATATCAATTCCAAAAGAGAGAGTTCACCTGTCCCCTGTTATGTGTCCTCCTTTCCATCGCTTCAGTCTAGTCACAGACTGAGCTGTGTTGCAGCTGCTTTGTGGTCTTCTAAGACATGGGCTACCTCTGTTGCTGGGGATTTCTATAAAGACCATTTCCAATCTTTGTTTTCTTTCAGCTGTGATATGCAAGGGGTTAAATTGGGCTTAATTTTTTAGCCATGCACCCCACCCATGCATCATTAGAATTTGAAAGTATCTGGGGAGGGACCAGTTTGTATTTCAGAAATCCTCAGGCCTGAAATTTTGTCACCTAGTGGATGTAACTACTAAAACCCTTTCTACCCCCTGCAGTAGTGTCACCAGAGGCAAAAGCAGGTGCAGGTTGCTAGTGTCAATTGGTGATTCCCTGTGGTCTCTCAGCCTGCTTGTAGTTCTCGCCTTCTTCCTTGAGACTTTTTCTCCAACCCTACGATTCTGAGACTTTTCACTCTGACTTATTACTGCAACCTCCTGCCCATTTCAGACTAGAAATGCAGGAAACAGGTCTTTGGAAACAAATCACCCATATATTTGAGGGTGTAATGTCTTGATTTTGCCATTTTTGCTCCATGTGACTGACCTAATCTCTGTTGATCTGTTTGTCTTTTTGGCAACAGTCCACGTGACCCTTTCCAGAAGTGGGAAAGGCTCTTGCAGTCAACTGTAGACAACAAAGATTTTTTTCTTCAGTGGGATTTTATCCCCTCTAGTCCTTACTAAATATATATAAATCTGTGATTTTATAATTCATCCAGTTTTTGTAGATATTCTGAGTGAATAGTGGGTAGCTATGACTTTCTAGGAAGTGAAAGTCCTAATGCAAGTTTTACTAATGCAACCTATAGATGTGGAAATGGAAATACAAAAAAATTGAGAAATGAACTCAAGGTTACATGGCAAAATTGAATAGTAAGCCATAATTCAGATGAAGTTGCTGAAGGATTAAAAGCCTATACTTCCAATCAATAGTAAAACTGAACTTTTAATATTTAAATTGTTCTATAAATCATTCTAAAAATGGCTTTTAACTAGAAAAAATAGTATGCAGTTATAATTGGAATAATCTAGAGTTAAATCTATAGTATCTATGTTTACCTGACCAATTACCATAAACTAGTCCATTTTGTACCATGTAAATTATTTTGTCAACAAATTCATTGTCTCATTAAGCATTTATTAATCTCTTAATTGCTTTTTTATACTTTGTTATTTAAGCCATGTTTTAATATGCATAAAACCCAAACAACCCATTATAGGATAATCCTTCAAGAGTTTTATTGGATTAGAAAAACAGAATTGGTAACTAATCAATTTTAATCCATATAAAACAAATGGAGGAAAGGTATCACAAAGCACAATCACATAATTTATATACCCACACTTCATTTTAAGTGTAGAAATTATATAGTAAGAGAAGTTTGCTGCCCTGACATATAAATGGGTGATGATACTTCATATTATAGTGGAAGTTTTTAATAAAGATTTTTGGCCACTACTCTATTTATAGTATTATATATTAAGAGCAAAAAACACCCATGCGGAAAATCCTGGTCCCATTCCTAGGTAAATGCAGGTTTTAGTTAGATGAAGTAACTTATCGAGCTGGAACTTACCTAGATGGACAAGCACTGAAACAGGCCACAAGTGTGGACATGTCTCTCTTCCTTGAATGTACACCACCACTCTTTGACACACCTCCACCTCCACATGCACCACATACACACCACTCACACATCACACACGACCCACACACTGCATACACACTGCACACACTGCACACACCATACACACCATAGACACACACCACACACATCATATACCCCATAAACACACACCACATACAGACCACTCACACATCACACACAACCATCACACTGCACACACAGCACACACCATAAACACACACCACAAACATATACCACACACATCAAGCAAAACACACTGCTACTACCAGGATAATGCATCTTTTAAACTAGAAGCACTGATGAATTGATTTTCTCCTCAATAACATTCTCTCTTCTTATCAAAACAGTGGACACACCTACTGAAGACCCAAGTGATCCAGCACAACCATGTAGCTTTTCAAAAATTATAGCTGCTAGTACTTTTAATTTTACAGGAAGATTATCATAAAAAGTAAAGAGCAGTTGGTCATTAATTTCCCATTGCTAGTTCCTTATTAAAAATATACAAGTCAGGAAGTGTCTCAAATGCCTGTCAAATATAGCTTTCAATACATCAATATATGTTCATTTTCTGTGTACATTCAAGAGTAGTGAATTAGTGATTTTGTCAGTATGTTGGTATTTAAAAACCTTTCACAGAGTTCAGTGTTTTCTATTAAATACATGCATAATTAATGGTGATCAACCAATTACATAAATTCTTATAAACTTTGATTGAGCTGTTAAGTGGTATTCATGGTCCTTCAGATATATTGTTTTGTTCAATGGACAGAAAACTGTAGATGTAATGGTTAATTTTTTCTGCAGCTTCATGTATTAGAAAGAATAAGAAAGACAGACTGATTTAAAAGAAAATTTAGCTTTGAACTAAGACATTTTTCAATTTCAGACATCCATTTAATTTAAGCAAAACAAATATTCTTTTGGTCTTATATATGAGCAAACCAATAACATAAGAAACACTGTGAGACAAATTACTTTAGTATGTAAAAAAGAACACAGATCTTTTTAGTTACAAAGCAATACCTGAAATCCAGATTTCCAGGGTTTTAGCTCAGATTTGCCACATCAGAATTGTGGAAGGGTAATTTCTATGTTAAAATAAATGTCTACATTGTATCTACATTATCATTTTTTATGACAGGGTTGTTGTGATTGTTTTCACTTTCTCAGGCTGTCCACTGGTTTCGAACTTCATTATGGACACTACAGGCAGTCCTACCCACTGTCCTGGTCTAGAACACTGAGGCAGAGACCATCACTTTTGAGTGATGGCTGATGGGTGATCTCTTGGCCATATTTTAATACAGTTCTTCATGAGAAGTCAAAGGCATGTAAAGAATACTGACTACTTTTGAAAGTTACGTGTAAATTAAAGAAGATAAAACTCTCCTCTCAGTAGAACAGCTGATAAGATTCTCATCTTAGAAAACAGGTGTCATTTTTGTGTGACAAGAATACTTGTTCTATTCCAAATGCCACCATGTCAATACAAGGAAGTCGTAACACCTAGCCATGGAGTGTGGAACTGTGGTTTCTTGAAAACAAGTCTGAAACTGACTGATTGGTAAATTGGAGTACCAGCTCCAGGTTTGTCTGTCCCATATGCCATCTTTCCCTGTGACATGGAGCCCTGATTAGCTGCACATCAAGACTTACGTTAGGTTGTATCCCTGAGAAAATCGGGATTCAGCGCACAGTGATTAAGGCACTGTGCACATGGAGAGGACATCTGTGCACAGACTTGGCTCCACCCACGTTGGTCCACCATGTCAAGGCACAATCAAGTTTACAACTGTGAGACTGGTCACTCTTTGAAACTGACCTTGCTCTTGTCCACAGATGCCTTCAGATCCAGGCTCTTCATCACACACACACCCCACATGCACACACTTTTAATTTAGGGCCCCTTCTAGCTCTCCCCTTTGACCTCCCAACCCAGGAAACTGTTTCAAGTCACAGCACAGATTTCAGACGCAGCAAACTTTTAGCAAATATATTATCCTGTTGTATTTTTTTTCTTTTTCTGCTACCACTACTTAAAGCCAAAAGTCACTTGTGGCTTACGTTATTAAATTTTTTTATCAATATATGAACCATACTTCAGGTATGGCATATTTTTCTCTACCCTCCATCTACCTTTAAAATAATCTCTGACATGGGACAGGCGTGACCAAGGAAATGCCTCAGCTTTGGTCCAAGGCCCTACATTACAGAATCTTTATTTTTTTTAATGTTGTCTTCTGAAAACTTGGAGCCATGTGGCAGCACCATACTGTGGTAAAACTTTAATATGTAGACAAGTAGAAATCAAGTCCTTCTGCTAAAGACACTATGTTGGAACCTAGCTCTACAGATGTAAAGTGGTTTACAAATCTCTAAAATAAAAACTTTCCTTTGGACAGGATTTTGAGTTTTAGATAGAAGATTGACATTCCTATCTCTTTAAATCATTCCTGTAGTTTTAAAAATATACATAATATATGGACTCCTGACACTGATTTTTTGAAAAAATTGCTGGAAATCATTGCTGGAAATTAAAATTTCAACTAAATGATTGAAATTTAATATCTTGAATGAAATTAGAACACAGACATGTTAGGACAAGGCTGTGAGGATTTTTGGTGTTGGTTTTGTTGGTACTGGGGTTGAATTCAGGTTCTCAGACTTGCTGAGCAACACTCCATCACTCGAGTCAATGCCCCAGCCTTTTTTGCTTTGGTTATTTTTTAGATAGAGTTTCATTTTTGCCTGGGCTAACTTTAGAACTCCTTGTTGCACCTCACATATGGCTTGAATTACAGATGGGTGCCTCCATGCCCTACCCAAAGCTATTGAGTTTCAATGGTCATACAAATAAATGCTTTCACAGATATGTTGACAAAGACAGTGAATATATCACCTAGAGGACCGAGGAAACACACTGTTCGTGTCATCTTACTCAACCTTTAAAATCATCCTGAGATTCCATTAAACACATTACCATTTATACAGGAAGCAACAGAACTAAGAAGAACATGCAATTTTCTGCAAGTTTACAATGTTGAGTTTAAAATGGATTTGAAGTAGTTAACAGCAGTACTTAAGCCTTAGACAAAGAGACATTAGACAAGGCCTACTTTTGTCCTGTCTACGACGTTGTTCTCAGGTAACATGAGACAGTAGGATTTTAAAAAGCTACATTTAATAAAATCCCAAAGAATTAGAGTGGCATATTCATATTGTGAAAAGCTAATTCACACATCTAATTTGCCAGTAGTCCCCTACATTGCTTTTTTAAAAACTTTTTTCTCGATGTTGACAAGGTATTTCTGCTGAGACACTTTTAGCTTCAACAACAAGAGATCCAACAGATATTAGCCAAAATAATAAATTAATGTATTGTCATCTATATTACAAATGCCAGGATAGTGTGGGCTCAGCATTCATCGACTAATCAACTCAGTGTTGATGCTTTCTTTTCTCTCCTCCCTGTCTGTTCCTTCAGTCTACTCTCAATGGCTGTGATACAAGTACAATTCACAACTGGATAGTGAAAATCATTTTAATGACTCTGGGATGGAAAGCATAGAGACACTACACATTGAGTGCCTACTTACATTTAACAGACAGTATTTTTTTTTCAACATGGTATATAACATTACAGAATCCTGACTTATACTAACATCACCTTTTCATTTTCAGTTTTGACAAGCTTTCTTTAGTTCAAAAATGGATTAGTAACATTTACATCTCTTAAGGAATGGTAGCGATTTACCATGCTACTTTAGTAGTTTTAAAAGTTTTTGACCCCAGATTACTTTGGTCCCTCACAAACCTGGACGTGGGCTCAGTTCAGAGAGTCTTTCATAGTTGGTACACATCAAGATGATATCTTGGTAAGAAGTCCTTACAAGAGCACATGTTTATACTCACTGAACTTCTGAAATGTAGTATACTTAAATGTGAGTCATGCTTGGCGTCAGAAACAGTATTTTTGGTGAGTTTATTTCTCTTTGAGTCTTAGTATCGTCAACAATGATATGGGAACAAGAGTAAATGACATTTCTCTTTCAATGGTTATTACATTGATCAAATGATATCACATGTATAAAAATCCTTTATGTATTATGGTATAACCATATGCAAATGGAATCTAATGATAGACTTTCTGTTATTATCATGAATAAAAATTAAAATTATAATACCTTAAGAAGAATTGGACATATACAGTCACAAAGGATCAGAGTATACAAAATTCCTATAAACAAGGAGTGTTAGGACATAGGGCATAAGGTGTCCCTAAAATAAATTAAGCTATAAACTATAACTTAGCTGACCACTTCAAAGTCTGAATTTGCATATCTGTGAAATTTCTCTAAGATCTAATATTAAACTGGAAGAATTAGCTTCAGACCATAAATAGTCCACCTATTTGAACAAATACCCACCTAAATAGATCCTTCTCTTGATCAAGTAGGGCAAATACGAGAGAAACTGATGTCATCAAATCAGATGTTTATGTTTATTTACGTATTTTAATCTGTTCTTTGAAAACACTTCAAACACTCATTCCATTATGGGACTCAAACATGAAGTCATATTCAGTATAAAAACTTTAGAGCAGAAACACAAAGTATTTGGACGTTTGGTGCCACAATAAAATTCCTTTGTAGAAATATCAATGCATGAGCACCTACTCTGTTAAGATTCACATACGGAAATAAATAAGAAATTTTTAAGTTGAAATGTGTTTAGAAACAACTAGAATCAGTTAAGGAGAATTTCAGAAGTGAGCCTGGTCTTTGACTTATCACAATAGAAATCTTTAGACATCTCACTAGATAGGCCAATTTGATATTAAATTAAGTGCTTCAAAGCCTCATCTACCAATTTCTGCTCCTTACTCTAGTTTCTGTTCATCATAGAGTATAAAGGAAAACTATATACTGTATACTAAAGGAAAACTGTGTTACTTGAATTTATTAACTATGTAAATGATTAAAAGAACAAATAAAATAAGGGAAATAATATTCTAAGGTTTCAGGTTTTTTATTAATCTGTCTAGACTAGCAATAATGACTGAATTCTCAAATTTACTTCAGATCTTTTGTTGTCTTCCAGAGTTTGCTTATAACCTTGAAAAATAAAATATAAATATATAAACTTTATAATATTTAAATGAATGCTATTAATATTAAGTTTTATTAAGTGTAATTTTTGTTTTGAATAAAAATTTTAAAATTTACATTGAAAGAGGTAGCAGGACACATTTTGTCAGAGTCTCATGCTAGCATGGCTAGAATTTGATAGTCTTGATTCCTCCTATGATTTTATAAGATTTATTCCTAAAATTAGAAAGTACAAATCAGCATCTAACAGTATTTGAGTAAAATATATTTTATGAAGAGAAAAAATATGTATAAATTAATATCACTACAAATAGCTCTGGGATTTGGCTGAGGTCTAGTTCATTTTATGTTAATTAAGTTACAAATTTCATTATCAATCTTTTTGTGTTGATATATCATTTCTTTTGAAAACTTGACTTACTCTTCAATGCAGTTTTTGTATTTGTCATATCCAATGATAATTCAACCCCACATGGAATTAGCTGAATCGGTGCTATTTCACTTATAATTACATTTGACAAATATGAACTGGCCAATAAGACTTTCAAAATACAAAGATAAGCACAAGTTTGGACAATTAGCTTACTTAATTGTCCTAAGTGATTCAGTAGTCACAAACACTTTTAAATGCATAAATTATATGTGAAGAGTTTATTTTACAATAAAATCTTACTTTGTTGCATGGTTGAGGAAACTCTTGATCATTTTAAAGAAAATTGTTGCCAGTAAAACATCAACTTTGGGATTTTCAGAAGTTGAAAATTTTTGTAGTATTCATCAGGTTTTTTGAGTGTAGATATTTGAGAGGTGAATAAATTTCCTTTGCAGGGATGTAGACATTTGAGCACCTACTCTGTTCAGTTATACAGGAAACACAGGAAATTGTACATGGGGTCGCATTTAGAACCAACTCGAATAGATAGGGGAATAGTTGAAAGGAAAGACTGATCTTTGGCTTATTCTAATTTATTGACCTAATTATGATGTCATAGCCCAACAGATATAGAATTGAGGATTTACATATTCCAGGTTTATTGCACAGAAAGTTGATCTTTTGTCCTCTAGAAAAGGACACAATAGAGATTCTTTTTTTTTTTAAATTCCTTTATTCATGTGTGCATACAGTGATTGGGTCATTACTACCCCCCTTCCCCTGCCCTCTCTTTTCCCCCCACCCCCTCCCTCTCACCCTCACCTCCTCGCTTCCAAGCAGATACTGTTTTGCCCTTATTTCTAATTTTCTTGAAGAGAGAGTATAATCATTAATAAGGAGGACCAGGGGTTTTTGCTAGTTGAGGTAAGGATAGCTGTACAGGGAGATTCTTGAAAATGTAGTGTTGCCTAACTCTCCAGCAGGTCACTACATGGGGATAATTACTTTAAATAGGAAATGCTATAAAAAAAAGAGTTTTCTGAGTCATTATTTGCAGATTATTTCACCTCTGTGAGGAATACAGAATTTGCTCTTTGACTTATAATAATTGTTGTGTCTTACAAAAGAAAAAAAGCCTTGAAAAGAGATTTGTTTAGAGGCAATGTCCTACAGAGTATGGACATGAAACCATCAAACTATTTTGTAAACTAGTACACTTTTGTTTTGCTATTAGGTATATGTTTTTTTCTGTCTTCGATATGATACATAACAACAGGTTGTGCTTTCAGGAAAAATCTGTATATTTTTGTACCTTACTGAATGCTGACAAAATTATGAATTTTATTTCAACTCCTTCAAACCTCTATCACATAACATTCAAATATGTTTCAAGGAGACCTGTTTTGAATTTAAACGCACATTCTGAGGAAGAGAATTGTGTTTAACAGAACTATTGAGCTCTCAAAACTTACCACACACACACATAAGTATTTAACTCAAGTGACTTAACAATGTGTATGCATTAAACTACTTATTTACTACAGGAATACAGATTGTCAAGTGTTTGTGTCATTCCGTCCGGGGTTCAACTTAACATGTTATCTCTGACCCCAGGCACGTCAATGTGCTTCGTTTGCCTTACTCAGAGAACAGTCACAGAAATCCAATTATCCTTCATGTGAACAGCCCTGGCCAATAACCATTTCTCTCTGTAGCATGCTTCACCAAGAAGCACGAAAGGCCTTTGGTATACAAGATAAAATTCACACTTAAAAATGTATTACTGCACATATGCTTAGTAGAATTTAGTTTTAGGAAGTAAGTCCAGCAATTTTCAAATGTCAGAGTAGCAAACACTTATGAACAATTTTATTTCATCCTTTTATCGTTTTAGTAGATATTATGGACTCCTTGAGTCACCTAACAATTTGTAGACAGTTCACTAATTTGGTGCCTTCATTAATCATTTTTGTGTGGAGGTTTTCTCTGTCTCTTGTCTCTTTCTGTCTCTCTCTCTCTCTGCCCCCACACACAACTGTGAATTATTGCAGCAAATTCAGTGTTTTCTGAGTCATAGACAAAATCATTGTGAGTGAGAGCACCTGACAAAGGAGAAAATCCTAGTTTCTCCATTGCCATTAGCAGAAGTAGTCTAGTTCTTAGCACAAAGAGAGCAAAGACTGAATATTAAGATTAATGGTTTTAATCTTTCTGAAATGTTGAGTAATTAATATAACTGTAAAATTAGTTAAAATGTGTATTGTCATTAATAGCTTAGGAAAACTAAAATATATTATGTAAATGTATTTATTGTTTGTTCATTTGAATATTACTTGCAGAGTCCTAAAAATATCATTGGCTTATGCAAGATGAAATTTGCTTCTCTCTTGTAAACATAACTGAGCAAGACAGCTTCACTCCATGACACATCCAATCTCAATTTCCTTTAGGGTTTACCTGGATCACTATTTCCTACGTTTGCAAGCATATAATATCACTTAGACTCAGCTCCGCTTGATCAGAATTTTGTCACATAGCTAAACACCATCCTAAATTGCCTGGATTTTGAGAACTTTATTTCAGATCAACATACACTGTACTCAAAAATCACAATTTTATTACCAGGAAAATTGTGACAGTAACAGCCTGATCATTTGTGAGAGAGGGGGAGAAGGAAGGGAGAGAACAAGGGAGGGTGGGGAGACAGAGAGAAAGAAAGGGAGGGAGGGAGGAAGGGAAAGAAGGGAAGGGAGGGAGGGAAGTAGGGAAGGAAGGAAGAAAGGAAGGGAAGGAAGGAAGAAAGGAAGGAGAAGGGAGGAAGGAAAGAAAGAAAAAGAAAAAACAGCTAGAGAAGCCATATTAAGTGCTTCAAAAAACACACAGGTATAAGTAACCTATAAATGAAAGACAGAGAGAGAGAGAGAGAAAGAAAAAGAGAGAGAGATGTTTAGCAAGTGATTAGAGATTTCAAAAAGCTGCTATCACTTCCAAGGCTGAGGGAAACACCAGCAGAGGTGGAATCCCAGGCTGTAGGTGCAAGGACGCAGAGCCCTCTCCCCAGGAGATGAATCCACTTAAGGAACACAGGCTTTGGGAGGAGAAACCGCGACTATTGCAGAAAGGGCGATTTAGGTCAGAGCTGGAAGCTCGCTGATCCACCACTTTGCAAAAATGGCCAGATATGAGAAGAGAGCAGGGATGCAATAGGAAAACAGGCAATTTGTCCTGTCCTCTGATGGGCACATGATTTTCAAGAATCTTTGTAATGCAGAGAGTTGGACTGTATTACAGAGCTGAGAACTGATTCTGACTGA
The DNA here is from genome assembly GCF_047511655.1 of Castor canadensis. NCBI lineage: Eukaryota > Metazoa > Chordata > Mammalia > Rodentia > Castoridae > Castor > Castor canadensis. Next base: position 2,790,159 of record NC_133394.1, read on the forward strand.
GAATGTTACAGAAAGCAAAAACTGATTATTTTTCCACAATTGGAAAGCAAAAGGCTACGACATTCATTTCTGGTTATCATTAATCATTCATCCATTGTACTCATCACCCCAATTTTGACTATTCCATGAACTGAAGACCAAATTTTGAGGTTAATCATCATGGCTAGTTTGTAATTATAGAATAAAAGGAAGATATAACACAGAGTAGATGAGTAGATGAAATATAGACAGACAGACAGATTGAAGTTTCAAGAAAGGAAGAAATTATGTAGAGCAACACTGTCTTTCTCTCACACATAATAAAGGAATGCCTTCCTTCTTCTACCTGGTATCTCATAAATTCTTAATTCTTGTCCAGCACCTTAATTGGTAAGCATTCTTTTTCTTTTTTGATAAGGTAACCAAAATTTTATTTCCAAATACTCTGTCTTAAAACAGTTTTGCTCACACCACTGTTTTTCCATTAAGTTATACAGTTGACCATAAAAGCACTAAGTAAAACACTAGAAAAACTGAGCTTCATAGTTCCCCCCAACCAGTACAGATATCCCCTTTCTTGCCTATAATTTCAGTGGCAGGAGGAGTTTCAAAGTATTGAACTCTAGTCCCATGGTCAATTCAATAAAGCCACTGTTTGTCCTCATTTAAATCTTCCTTCCTTGGTAACCTAGACCTCTGCACCTACCAGTGGTAGGTGTCAAGCATGAGAAGTCTAAGAGCATGCTACTGGTGTCTGACCAAGGCCTTCCTGGTGAGTCACAAAGTTAGATGCAGTGAAAAATGACAAAAACAATGGGATGTGTGAACGAGAAAGCCCGGGGACAGAGTAGTTTTTAACAACACACTCTCTTGCTAACTCATCCGCTTTGGTGACTATGACGTGCCCATTCACACAACCCCACCTTCATGAGCCAGTCATGTCTCTTTGGGACCTACTTCCCTGCACCCACATAGAGCATCAACCTTCCAGTACATGATTTTGGGAAACACTTCCACATCACAGCACCTTGCACTGGCGAAGAGTCAGGGACAAGAAGCTTCTCCTCAGAGTATAATTACCCACAAAAGAAAGCAAAGCTGTACACAAAACCCTAAGCATTTGCTGTACAGTTTTCATGGGGCTTGAAACCTGTTTTATGACAGACACTTCCAGTGCCATTGGTTCTACTTATTTATAGGATTTACTTGAAAGAAAAATCGGAATGTGCTTAAGAGCAATCTCTTGCCTTAGGCTTCACTGGAACCTAAAAGTTTCATGAGTTCTCTGGTAAATGGGACAGAAAAATACATAAAAATGTTTCATACGGTCACCCGATACTCTGTCTGCTCACCACACCTTTTTCCCATTTAACAGGAAGGATTTCAAAACACAGAAACGTGTTCTTTTTTTAACTTTAGGGTAAATATCCTGACATTCCACAAATCATAGAACCCCTAGAAACATAACAGGAATTTCAGTTTTGGGCAGCTTCGTGGGTTTATCTCATGTATATTTAAGACATTTTACACTTGCTTCTTCTTTGTCACGAGATCCAGTCAACACCAACGTGACCAAGACATAACCCTCAGACAAGATGGTAAGACTAATTTTCTACCTATGGTCAAAACAAAGGGATTCTTGTGGTCACTGCAAACAGGTATAGAGACATGTGGTCAAGTGTCTGGTGCTATGACAGATAGCACTTATCCTTGGAGGTGTCACCTTATTATCTCCATTAACTGTCATTCAGCAAAATTCTGTCCAGCTTGAGGCAAAATATTAAAGGCAAAAGTCATCAGTGCATTTTATGCACGCTAATTGTGGTTCTGTTCTCTAAAATTCCACAAAGATAATGTACTATATATTATTTACTATTTTTTTGCAGAAAAGTCCCTGGGATTTCCATTAGCCATTCCTTAAAGAGTAGCCGCAATCAATGAGTTGAGTGGGTAGTGTAGAGATTTGTGCTAATTGCTGAGTAGGTCTATCATACTTACACATTTATGATTGGGAAAATAAAAGATATTATTTTAGAAACCTTGGGCATGACACAAGAAAACTCACACTGAATTTCCATATATCATTTTATTTTTATCAGTTACCACTATAAATGCACATTATAATAAAGCCTTGGAATCTAAGATACATAATAAATTCCTGAAAGACAATTACATTGTCCCCTTTCCTTTATAAGTAGTCACCTTATGAAATGACCACGTGTCCTCCTAAGGAAAGCTTAGAGTAAGTTGAAGAAGAGGATGCTACCATTTTGTCAAAGTCCAAAGAGGAAGAAGAGGAAAAAGAAAACTAGTTTCTTATCTCTTCCTGTCTTTTGACTTCCTTCTACTGTCTCTCACTGACAGAAATCAGCAGGTACTTTAGGGGTTGACAGAGTTTGAGGAATTCAGTTCCCATTCTCTCACCTCCAGAATTAAGAAGAAAGCATAAAAAGGCAGAATGGGGGCTGAGAAATAGCACAAAAACAGACAGCAAACCAAACAACTAGCTACCTCCCTCACAGTGAGAGACCAAGGCGCAAACTTTAACCACATCTCGAGAAAGAGCTTTCATTTTTGTTGATTCTCAAATAATTGCACCGAAATAATTTTCTTGTACAATATACAGCCCAGAGACATACAGAAATTATTGGATTGTGTTAATTACCTTTCTGTCACTGTGACAAAATACCTGAGCTAGTTCACCCACAAGCTGATTCAGGTTGGGGAATTTTAGTCTGTGGTTGCATGCTCCATTGCTTTGGGGTCCATGGTAAAACAGAGGGGCAGGGGAAACTGCTGACCTCATGTCAGTCCAGAAGCAAGGAGGAAAAGAGGAGCAGCCAAGGTCCCAATGCTCCCTTTAAGCACCCCCATGACCTAACTTCCTTCCATTAGGCCCCACCTCTTAAAGGTTCCACTCCCAGTCCTCCCCAGGTTAAGGACCAAGCCTTTATCACATGGGCCTTTTGGGAACACTTATCCAAGCTATCACACAGTGGTTGACTGCTGTGTCCACAGATTATCCAAAGTTTTGTGGCATAACCAGTTATCATTGCTTACCCACTCAGGTGCCTGGTGTGCGGTTCTTTGAGTCTGAGCTGGCCCTCACCATGTGTCCTGGAGATCTTGGCTGGGTCTCACTTTCTGTGGCCACTGAAACGACTGGGCTTTCTTGCACACAGCCTGTTAATGCTTATCTACCGTGTTCTGGTTTTACAGAGTGGTGTGTTTTTGTTGTTTGTTTGTTTCGGCTGTACTGGAGAATGAACTCGGATTCTGCTTGAACTCATGCTTGCCACAGAGGCAATGTATTGCATTAGCCATGCTGCCAGCCCCTTTTGCCTTGGTTATTTTTGTTTGGGGTCCCATGGTTTTGCCCACAGGCATCCTTGGACTGTGATTTTCCTACCATTGCCTCCCTTATAGCTGGGTTCAAAAGTGTGCACCACAATGTGCAGGTTGTCTTTTGAGATGGGTTCATGTTAGCTTTTTGCCTAGGCTGACCTTTAAAAGTAATCTGCTTGATCTCTGCTTCCCAAGTATCCAGGATTACAGAATGAGCCACAGCACTTGGCCTGGTGGTTTGCTTCTAAGTGAGTGAACCAAAGCATTGAAAGCTTCATAATGATAGGCTTAGAACTGACAAGACAATCGTATTTTTACATTCTCATAGTGAAAGCAAACCACAAGCAGAGCTCAGAATCAAGGAGGAAATCAACTCTACTTCTTGATTCAAGAAGCTGAAAATTGTGTTGTAAAATATCACTGTGCAATCAGCCACTCATGAGTATGAGTTCTCCTGGTTTCATCTTTACTCTTCTCCCATATTGTCTCAGAGTTGGTCTGTGTGACACATGGATTACAGCAAAGTTTAATGCACAATTTTTTAACCCATTGTCTTTAAAAATAGCATGCTTATATCTCCCTCCCACCCCCATTCTCTCTCTCTCTCCCTCTCTCTCCTCTCATCTCTCCCTGGTTTATTGACTCAGAGACCTATGGGGTAAGAAACTGAACTGCCCAGCCAACAAAGTTTGTAAATAGATCCTCAAAAACTGAAGTCTTCAAAGATGACAGCACCGTTCAACACCTCCTACAGTCTCATAGCATAAGATCCAAGACTGCACAGTTCAGCAGCTGGGAGATTTCTGAATATTGGAAAATGTGTGACATAAGGTATGTTCTTAGGCTGTTTCACTTAGATGGAGTTTCTCCATCCGCATGCATGGTTGGTAGCATGTGGTTGGAACAGAGCTTTGTTGTATTCTAAAGACACAATTAAGCTTAGAAAGAGCTAAAAAACTTCTTCCATTCACTCTCAGAATTTTTATTAGAAGATCCTTTGTGTCATTTATAGTGATTTTATGACAATTTTACAAAAATTCATCAGTGGTTTCATCTTTCTAAAATATTAGAGTCAGCATATAGTCTATCCAGGTTAACAGTTTATTGGAACAAGGTTTTGTGCTATGGAATCTATCACATCTTGGGATTTAAATCATTCTCCCATGGTTATAGTCAACAATTTTCAAAAACTTCCTTTTAAGTTCTCCTTCTGTTTAAACTAAAATTTCTCCAAACTTTAAGTCATCACTTGGGGACACTGAACATATTCCCAAACCAAATATTCCAAAAATTTATTTTTATGCTTAAACTTGAAAATTTAAAAACTGAATACACTTTCAAAATGTCACAGCATACACTGCTGAAATCCTCATAGGAAAGAACAAAAACAAAAAGCAGAAACCACAGAAAGAAAATAAGCAGCACAAATGAATTTCCACTTGCATGTAAACGTCCACCAATCCCAAATTTCTAGAGCTATGTCGCTGTGCACTCCAGGATGCAAAACTCAGGCAGAGGGCATTGACTTTTCATTTACTATGATGTCACTTTTATGTCAAAGAGAGAGCAATTGAATCAAAGGCTGGTTCCATGTCACCTCAAGTGACAAGGAAAAGCACTTTGAATCAGGCCTGGTGTTCCATTTCTTAAAAATTTTCCCAGGAATTTGCAGAAAACCCCATCTATTTTCCATCTTATATACTATTGTCAGTATTTGTTAATGCAGGGGTCACCTAAAGGAGCTCAGCAAAGGGGATTTACCTGTAGGATTTTCTTTCTTCCCCTTCAGCCAGGCACACAGAAAGCCAGGCAGATGGCTCTGCTGCCGTTCATATGACTTCACCGTTGATGTCTGTTGACCGACAGCAATGCGGCTGTCCCCTGACCATGTCTACCTCCTAATTCCCTTGCACACCTTGCTAATATGTCACTTCCCAGAGATTACCTGGCTGTGGACCTTCAAAAGATTTTAAATAAAATGCATTTCTGAAACACTGATTCAATTTGTCAGTTAAAGTCCAAGCCTGGGATTTGGTTATTTATTTCTTTAAGAGAAGAATGTTGAGCTACAAAGTGAAGTTACTGACATGAAGTGAGTTCTATGCTGCTGCATAGACAGGCATGAACTGTGTGAGCAGTACATCCATGATTTGTTGCTATGTTTTCTGGATAGTAAATATTAGATAATATAAATGACAACAGATATTAGAAAACAAAGACAGAGAAGAAAATATAGCCTGAAAAAACAGAGTCAAAGGTGAAAAGATCAGAAGCACCATAGTGGAAAGGCAGTGGCCAAGGTTGAAAGAAAGTTTACCTAGCGAAAAATCGAACACAAAAGAGCAACTCAAATCTGCAAAAGACAAATGTGGCCTGAAAAAGGAAGCGGTAATAAATAAGTCCTAATTTATCAGTCAAAGCACACATACTCTTTGCATATAATTTTAATTAAGCTACATGTTTTACTGCAATTTTATATTGCATTTCCATAAATGGATGATCTAGTTAAACCATTTTATACTTCTATTTTTTTATTGTTTTATTATTCATATGTGCATACAAGGCTTGGGTCACTTCTCCCCCCTGCCCCCACCCCCTCCCTTACCACCCACTCCACCCCCTCCCTCTCCCCCCCTCAATACCCAGCAGAAACTGTTTTGCCCTTATTTCTAATTTTGTTGTAGAGAGAGTATAAGCAATAATAGGAAGGAACAAGGGTTTTTGCTGGTTGAGATAAGGATAGCTGTACAGGGCATTGACTCACATTGATTTCCTCTGTGTGTGTGTTACCTTCTAGGTTAATTATTTTTGATCTAACCTTTTCTCTAGTTCCTGGTCCCCTTTTCCTATTGGCCTCAGTTGCTTTTAAGGTATCTGCTTTAGTTTCTCTGAATTGAGGGCAACAAATGCTAGCTAGTTTTTTAGGTGTCTTACCTATCCTCACCCCTCCCTTGTGTGCTCTCGCTTTTATCATGTGCTCAGAGTCCAATCCCATTGTTGTGATTGCCCTTGACCTAATGTCTGCATATGAAGGAGAACATACGATTTTTGGTGTTTTGGGCCAAGCTAACCTCACTCAGAATGATGTTCTCCAATTCCATCCATTTACCAGCAAATGATAACATTTTGTTCTTCTTCATGGCTGCATAAAATTCCATTGTGTATAGATACCACATTTTCTTGATCCATTTATCAGTACACTTCTTTCAATTGTTAGACTTTTGAAAATTGTATTTTGTGGAAATTAAGGCTCTCTAAGAAAGGCCTTACTGCTACAACATTCAATCCTAGTTCATTTTTTAGCATTTTCAAACATCAGTAACACCATACTGAAACACATGGTGTAGAATTAGTAACCAAGTGGGATCTGAAACTTGCTTCAGTGCTGTGGTTCTGTTTTGGTTGCAGACATCATGATAAAGCTTCTCGTGACCCTGCTGTTTAACTGAATTCTACAGTAAAGGCATAGTGTGATGGGGAAAGTCCGTTTTGAACTGCACATCTGAGTGAGTCAGGATTACCTCATAGTTCACAGATTAAAAACAACAAATAAAGAGAAGACTGGTTCATTGTATCCATGAAAAGAACACCGTAATATCCATATTTTGTGAAATGTAAAATAAAACATTATTTATTATAACTGAATTTTCTGATTATTTTATTTTTAAAAACGAAACAAACTGAATGCCAGGAGGGCAGTTTTGAGCAATTATATGTGCTCAGAATTCAGCCACACAGTAGAAGTGTTGATGTTTTGCTACTTCTCTGTAGAAGAAGGAATTTGGGGTTTTCTCTCCCTATTTATTTCACCACGTGGAAAATTTAAATCTTACTTAAAATTAAATAAAAATAAGTAGCAGCTCATCGTACGGCCTCCCCAAGGAAGCAACGAGTCACAGACAACAAGTTAAGAGCAACTACAGGGTCCTTGTGGTTCTTCCTTTCAACATGCCAAACACTTTTCCTGTTCAAAGTGATCGTCGTCCAAATGCCTTTGAGATGATTCGTAGTTCACTGACAGCTGTTGACCTTCAAACCCACCTCAAATAATTCTTCCTGCTCTCTGGTTACCTCTGAGTTCTACATAAAGGCTCTCAGTAAATTCTCCTGGTAACGAGTTAAAGCTACGTTGTCTTTGTCAATGGATTTCCAACCAGGTGGAAGCCAGAAAAGGAAGTTGCAGATTCCAACTGGAGCAAAATTAAAGACAGAAAGTTTTAATTGGCCTCCAGGTGTAACTAGGGTCATTGGTTGAATTTTAATTAACTGGTGTGGAATACATGATATTCATATGTATCTAAAATTATTCAATATTGCCTTTTTCATTTTCTTGGCTCATATAAATTTGAGGTCCTTAATTTATTAAAGCATGACTGTCATTTAGAAAAATCAATTAATGGTGCAATTCACATAATTAACGTTTCCAATGTAGGAAAAGCTGAAACCGTGCTCGGTATTTAGTCACATCAGACAACTGTTGTGTAGCACATATTGTGACACACCTTTGCTCTGTCCTTATACTGATGGATTTGGTGCAATGCCACATATTACTGTTTAAAAGTATTTAAAGATTCGTAAATCATTCTCCTAACACTCCACAGTGTCCTCTTTTCAGGACACTGTGCAGCTAGGATGTTCTGCGACTGACCTTAGTTGCACTGCTTAAAGTAGAGCCATGAATTACGACATCTCCAAACTTTAACTCATTCGGCTTTTGGAATACCTGCTCTAGGTGAGGCTCACATTCTTGTTTTCTTTCTTTCAGGTTTTTAGAATGTGCTGGCGTGTTACTGATTTTCATCCGGGGTGGACTGAGGACATATTCTTCCTATCGCATCCTTTTTGATTTGGTTTGCATTTTATGTCATTCAGGATGTGAATTTACTTTCTCTTTGTAATTAAGAAAGCATCTCTGATGTGGTGGAGCTATTGGGGTGGGTTTCAGGAGGTGGAAGAAGTAGACATAAAAAAAGAGAGAAGATGCAGTTTCTTTGAACTCTTTTTAAATATTTTGCTGGAAGATCAAGTTCTATAGACCTGAGACAGGTGTTTATTTTGAATGTTGTGCTGCTACGGTTCACAAGTGAATCTAACTTATCTCTGTTTTTGAGCACTACAAATGCAGGTTCTGAATAAACTCTGCACTACTTTAAAAAATATTGTCTTGATTGTAGCCACAGAGCGTACCCGAGTGCTAGGTAGGTACAGATTTTAGCAGATTTGTGTAAGGATTTTTAACCCTGAAAGAAACTCCTCCAGAGAAGATGATCCAGATCTTGGTTAGATGATCCAGACTTGCTTCCATGGTGTGAGGTTCTGCCATGATTGACATCCAGTGACAGAACAGATGTTAGTGCTGGGGACAGACAACCCAAGCCAGCTCTCGGATACACTGGTGTGGGTATGCTGCTGTTTTGTTTTTTTTTATTCATTTATTCACATGTGCATACGTTGTTTGGGTTATTTCTCCCCACTGACCCCCTCACTTCCAGGCAGTACCTATTCTGCCCTTTTCTCTAATTTTGTTGAAGAAAAGAAATAAGCATAATAAGGAAGACAAAGCGTTTTTGCTAGTTAAGATAAGGACACCTATACAGAGAGATTCCTAGCATTGCTTCCATGTACATATGTGTTACATTCTAAGTTGGTTCATCTCTAACTGATCTTTACACTGGTTCCTGATCCCCTGCTCATGTTGACCTCTGTCACTTTAGGGTTTCTGTATTGGTTCCTCTGGAGTGGGGACATCAGATGCTTTCATGTTTTGGGTTTTCTACCTATTCCTGTATCTCCTGTATGTGCTCTCCCCTTGTCATGTGATCCCTCGTACACTGCTGGTGGGAATGCAAGCTGGTGCAACCACTCTGGAAAACAATATGGAGACTTCTTAAAAATCTAAACATAGACCCACCATATGATCCAGCAATCTCACTCCTAAGGATATACCCAAAGGAATGTGACACAGGCTATTGCAGAGGCACCTGCACACCCATGTTTATTGCGGCACTATTCACAATGGTCAAGTTATGGAAACAGCCAAGATGCCCCACTACTGACAAATGGATCAAGAAAATGTGGTATTTATACACAATGGAATTTTACTCAGCCACAAAGAAGAATGAAATCTTATCACTTGCAGGTAAATGGATGGAACTAGAGAACATCATTCTGAATGAGGTCAGCCAGGCTCAGAAGACCAAAAATCATATGTTCTCCCTCATATGTGGGCTTTAGATCTAGGGCAAACGCAGCAATGTGGTTGGATTTGGATCACACGCTGCTGTTTCAGTTTGTTTTCATATTGGTATTAGATTGTTCCTCTGTAAAATGAGGTCATTTAGGCTCATTTGTGTGAAAATTCAGTTAGTTAAACCTTCTAGTTTTATACACCAAACTGGATTTTCTTTCTTACTAATCATCATATTAGAGAAATATAAATATAAATACATTTTAAAATATCAAGTTTTTCATGGAATACCTGAAGAGAGAGGGGGAGGAAACTGTTTCACTCAACACAGCAAAGTTTCCTATCATTTTGTTTTAGCTGTTATTTTCCAGTCTCAAACAGAGTATGGTTTTATAAGTATGCAATTCACCTTATTTGTAAATGTATAAGAAACTGCACAGAACACTCAGTTCAATATGCATATTAATCAGGTGATTCATTTTATTGTTGAAAATATTGATAATTATGTCAATTTTGAATATCAGGATGATATATTACTGTTTTCCTTTTGTTCTGTGTGTGGCTTGGACCCAGCCTCACACAGGTTGAACTAAGCACACCCTATACCACTGAGGTTAACTTCCAGCCCTTAAGGGTAATGGATTACCATTCCTTCATATTTAAGATAAATTTAGTTTATAAGGTTCAATCAAAAAAATAAATAGCAGCCTGTGCTCAGAGAAAAAAAGTAGTTCAATCAACTTAAAGATTAATAAAAAAAGATAGGACTGTAAGATAGGTACACCATGTAGGGGGTACTAGTGGGAGAGGGAGGGGGAATGAAGGAGATTAAGGTGAGGATATATGGTAGATAGATTTTATATACTTATAAGAAATAAAGCAAAGAAACCTCTTGCAATAACTTTGAGGTGGGGAAGGAGTTAAGGGGGAAAGCCAATGGGGGCAAGGTAGCTATTATACAACATTACCCTAATTGGAATTGTCACTATGAATCTTCCCTGTATAACAAGTATATCCTAATAAAAAATTCGTATTAAAAAAAGGTACAATAGGCATTTCATACCTAGTTAGAGGTTTGTAGACATTTAAATACTGTAATGAACACTATTGTAACATTTTGTATTTGAGAAAATACATGCACATAAAACTGCCAAAAAGAGAGAATGAATCAAAGTTGAAAATTAATCCTTACTTAAAAATAAACAAATATTCGGCCATATCAATAGGGAGAAAATTCAGAAATTTTATTTTATTTACATTTTCTTACCTTCCGTTGTTCTTTAAAATATATGTTTTACTACAAGTCAGAAAGGTAGTGACACATCTTTTAAATGTCAAAGTTCATTTGAAATACATTTGAGTTGCTATTAAAAATTAAATTGTACCCAACTGTCATGAGTAGTGGAAAGTTTCACCTAGGATCAGGAAGAAAGCAGGAATTTTCCCTCTTAACACTCCTTTCAACATCAAATTGAAGAATTTTAGATAATGTAATAAAATTTAAAATGAGAGAAATAAATTACACGCAGATTAGGCAAGGTAAAAAATTGTCTCTCTTTACATGTTATATGATGGTCTATGCAGAAAACCACAAGGAATAAACAGAAATCATAAAAGCACTGAAACTAAAGATTTTAGCAAGTTTATAGGATAAATTTTAGCTTCTAAAAATCCAGCCCAGAGCAGTAATAAGCAATTGGAACTTCAAGTTAAAAGCACAATATCATATACATTAGTATCAAAGCTAAAATATTGAGATATAAGTCAAGCAAAATACATGAAGGTGTGTATGACGAAAATTCTGAAATGTTAATGGATGAACTCAATATGATCCTACAAACAGAGGATATTCTGTGCTCTTGGAGAGGAAGATTCCATATTTTTAAGATATAAATCCTTCCTAACTTTTCCAATAGATTCGGTGCATGCAAGACTAAATCCTAGAGCGTTCTTTTGCTTTTATTTATTTATTTATTTTTGGCAGTACAGGGGTACTGGGGCTTGAACTCAGGGCCTCACGCTTGCAGGGCAGGCACTCTACCATTTGAGCCACTCTGCCAGCATCAGACAGTTCTCTTGTACCTGTCTTCACGCTGGCTTTTCCAAAATAGTCAGCACAATACTGAGGAAGAACAATGGGAAAACTGACACTGGCTGCCTTAAAAATCCACTAAAATGATGCCCCGATGGATTTGGTGTGGCATTGGAGAGGGAAGAGAAAAGCACCAAAGGAACAGCATGTAAAACCCAGGACTAGACACACTCAAAAATGTGTCAACTGATTTTTGAGAAAAGAACGCAGAGAAGTCAATGGAGGATAGTTTCAAAAACAGTGATAGGTGTTGGAAAAATCAGCATGTATATACAAAATGAGGAAAAAGACCAAAATCTCTGTGTAAACACCATAATTCTCACAAAAATTAAGTCAAAATCAATCATAGGACAAATATAAAATGCAATATTCAGAAGCTTTTGGAAGATAGTATAGAAGAAAATCTAGGTTACCTTGGATGATGAATTTTCAGATTCATCACCAAAACCCTTATTCCCCCCAATATTGATAAGTTGTGGATATTAAAATTAAAAATTATGATTTTCTTTCTTTTTTTAAATTTTATCGTTTTTATATTTATTCACATGTTTGTGTATACATTGTTTGGGTCACTCCCCACCCCCTTGGAAGACGTTGTTGTTAAGTGAAAAAGAAAACCACTGCTAAGCCAGAAACTGAGAAAATATATTAAGAAAACAAATATCCAATAAAGGACCATTGCACAAGCCATATCAAAAACTCTTAAAAAATCAATAGAAAAAAAAAAAAAGAACCTGATTAAAAATTGCAAGTAAAAGAACAGGTCTGATCAAAGCAGATGTAAATGGCAAATAAACACTTCAAAAAATTGTCCAAATTGTATTTTATAAAAGAATTGCAAATTAAAGCAGCAATGTGGCACCTTCACACACCCTTTAAAATGGCTAAAGTCCACAATATTGACAATGCAGGTACCCATGGGGACAGGGAGCAATAAGACCTCCTCATTGCTGCTGGGATGCAAAATGGCAGAGCCTGGAATGGGTGGCAGCTCTTTCCAACATGAAACGATTCAGCTACTGAGCTTGTGTGCTTACTTAAAAACTAAACTAATGTCCTCACAAACTTTACCCAGTGTTCAAAGCAACTTTAGTCACAGTCCCCCCAAAAACGAATGCAACAAAGATGTCTTTCAACAGATGCATGGAGAAAGCCATTGTGGTACTTCCATACAGTAGAATATAATTCAGTGACAAAATGAGCTATCCAGCCACAAAAAGACATGGAGGCACCCTCAATGCATCGTGGTAAGTGGAAGAAACTAGACTGAAAAGGCTGTGAACAACCTGACTCAAACTATGTTGTAGAAAATCCATAAAGCTACAGAGTCATTTAAAAGATCAGTGGTGGCCACAGGGGAGAGGTAAGGACTGCGGCACAACTCTGCATAGACACCACACACCCACACACATATGTGTTTATTTATTTATTCATTTACATATTTATTTGTTGTTGCAAAGCTGGGATGTAACTCAGGGCTTGATGATTGCTAGGCAGATGCTCCACCACTTAACCTGCACCCCCATCTCTGTTTTGCATTAATTATTTTTTAGGTAAGGGCTCATCTTTTGCCCTGCACCAGCATCAAACTGTGATCCTCCTACCACTGCCTCTACGATAGCTGGGATTGCAGACATCTACCACAAAGCCAGCTTATTAGGTGAAATGAGGTCTCTCATCCATTTAACCAGGTCTGACTTCAAATCGTCATCTTCCCAACCTCCACCTAGTGAGTAACAGAGATTATAGGTGTGAGTCACCCCACCCAGCCAGCACAGAACATTTTTAGAGAAGTGGAACTGTTCGGTATTGTACAGTAATGTTGGATGAATGTTTGGCTTTTTGCATTTGTAAAACTTCGTAACATTACAGGACAGTGAAACCCAGAAAACTGTGGGTGTTAGTAATATATCAGTACTGGTTCATCAAGAGTAATTTTTCTTCAAACGTACAACTCGTATGGAAGATGTTCAGAACGGAAGAAACTGGTAGGGCATGGAGGAGAGTGTAGGAAGTTTCTGCATTTCATGATTTTTTTCTGTAAGCTCAAAGTGCTCTAGGAATAAGTTTTATTAAAATTATTCTCAACAGAATTGAAAACAATCAGGAAATTCTTCAAGATTGAAGTAGATAAACACACTATGGAACATCCATTCAATAAAGTTGTATTCATCAACTGAAATGAGAGTGTCTGTGATTCACTCAACAACATGTTCTTTGGTTGGAAGAGCAAAACTATGTGGACAGGAGACAGAAGTGGTGGCAGACAATGGGAGAATGCATTGACTGAAACAGATATGCAGCAACATCTTAAGGGATGGAAGTGTTTCATGTACCACAAAAGTGTCTTGATGATATGTGACTAATAATTTTCAAATTCTGTAGAATTTTAAAACTAAATAGGCTCTATGTTGATTGATTTTTCCCAACTTAAGCTATGGTATTAGTTAGGTTAAGAAAATTAAATGCATTTCCTTGTACATTTTCAATTTACAATGGCTTTATTGGGAGATAACACCATCATAAGTTAAGGAATATCCACCTATCATCTATTTATCTGTCTGTCTATCTATCATCTATCTCATCTATCTGTCTGTCTGTCATTTATCTGTCTGTTTATCTACTCTCTATCCATCTCTAGAGACAGATGACTGAATAACTAGATTGATGGAAAGATGGATAGATAAATAGACAGAAAAATATTATATCATTGCTGATTTCTCTTTACAATTCAAGGCAACGAGATTTATTCTAGCCTTTATTTTGTATCTATAATTTCTCTCAATTCCAGTGAGAGAAATGTAATAAATAAAAGTCGAAGTAAAAAGAAATCAGGTTTGCAAGAAAGATTGCTGAAAAACAAGTGTCTCTATGTGTGTGTGTGCTCACGTTTATGTTTAAAAATCACATGTTTTCCCAGAATGGACAGGAAAAGAAGTGAATCAAAAAGAAGCATTTTCAAAATTCTGAAATCACTGAGGAGTGGGGGAGCAGCAAATTGCTGAGTTTCATCACCACGCTGCTGATGCTGAGGCATCTCAGATTGTTTTCCGCTTCATTCTGAATTTAAATTCTTCTCAAAATGGTTCCGTGTCACTGTCAGGGGGCCCAGAGACTCCTTCAGTGGTCAGTTTCCTAGGTCAAGCAGAGGCTGCAGAGGAGGCAGAGGCTGGCCATGGAGGCCCAGGTGGGGTTGTTGTGTTTGCTGATTTGTTTCTGCCCCCACCCCTCGAGGTGTCTTAATGGAAGCAGAGCTTTTCATTTTCTCCCTCATTCAGAAGATAATTAGCAGGGAGAAAAAAAACAATTGCCTACAGTGGGTGAGTCCGCCATCACTCTTTCCAGAGCTATGTTGGATTTCACTAATTTCCTTCAGGGTCTCAGAGATACAAATCATTATATTTCCAACACTTGCAATGTCCTTCAAAGGTTATTTTAATCAATAATAAGCATGCTGTTTCCTGAATAGCTTTACTCTCTCATTCTTATCCTGTTTTTTCTTATTACAAAAGTGTTTATGATCATTATCTGAAAATAAGAAACTGTCCTAATTTGATTTTTAGGAAAAGATAAATTTGCTTAGTTATCAATCAAACTTTTCCACCACATATTTAATCACTTTTAAGTTGCTTATATTTTTCAAATATGAAATTAGTTGATTTTATAATTTTAATTAATTTTTTGAGCCCTTTATCACTATAATAATAAAGTTTTATTGTTTAATTGACCAATTAGCTAGCCATAGACAAGAGTGTCACCAAAACTGTAGATCTAGGTTTTAGATCTTGAGTTATCATCTATAAATAATAATTAATACAGGTTTCAACAGTGATTTGCATGACATTTTTATTTGCAATAAGTGACATGATTATCCTAATTAGATGAGAGCATCCTTTGTGATCTTTAACAGATGCAAGGATCAAGAAGTGAAGAAGAAATCCACATCAGACAGAAAGACTTGTCCAAATACCAAGGTTTATGACATTCTCAGTGTATGCTGGTATCAGTTCGTGTACCTTTGACCTCTGTAACTTTGGCATTGGCAAACTAAGTTTCTGTTGTCCTCAGGAGAAATCAAAAGAGCACAGCCTGAGAAGAAATCGACTAAGAAAACAAAAAGTTTATTTGACAAAGAATTCAACTTTACTGCACAGTTTCCATACAGACAAATTCACACGTATGTAAAGAGTAAACAGCATCACTAATCAAAGCAATGATAAAAGATAAACACACCAATATTTTAACTGGGAGCTTAGCACTGGTTCAAGATGACGTGTGATGTTTTCCAGTTCCTTCCAGAATGCAGTAGACCAAAATGAGTGCTGGGGCCAATCATAAAACTGGGCAGAAGAAAAGAGACATTTGTTTAAAGGAATCACTGCTCTGAACTGACGGAAGAAAGTCTTGAAGAAAAGGAAAAGATGCTAATATGACTCGTCCCATTTTGAAAGACTAGAAAGGGTAGAGGCAAAATGAATCTTACAATCACTGGCCAGAAAAGATAACATTTTGTTCGCAGAGTTAGTAAATAATAACAACTAGAGGGCTGGTACCAAGGAAAAGGCAAGTGTGTGGAGAAATGATTTCAATATTTTCTTTGCAAGTTTCTTGATTTTATATTTTGTAAAACTATTTAACAATTGACTCAAAATAAGATCTATTCAAATTTTCTCTATCAAGCTGTAATTCAATTTTTAATTATTTTAGTTGTACACATCTATGGGGTACAGTGTGATTGTTTGCTATAGGTAAGCTGCATATAATTAACAAGTCTGCACGGTTTCTTAATGAAGAAATCTCTGATTCACAAATCGAAATGCATGGGTAGAAAGGTGACAAATTTTAGGTATAAATCATTACCTAGAAGACTACCAGCCTAAGTACAGACTTGGGCACTTGGAAAATTATTTTACATCCAAAAAAATGGTTATCAGCATTCAGGAATGAGAAAAGAGCTAGCAATAAACCCCACATGAATGGAGTTGTATGAAAGTCAGCCTCAAGCCAATGGGGACAAAAGAAAGGTATTTTCTCAAAAGGGCTGAAAACGGAGTAGGGAGTCATTTGAAAGTTTGATGGGGTCAAGGAAATCTGCAAATGCTCTTACTATTTCAGAAGAACATTAATTTTCCTCCAAACAAAGTTATTATCAGTAGTATTATAGACTGTCTTACAATTTTCTGGCAAGAATCACAAAATTCCAGGCATACAGGGAACAAATGAAAGAAAACCTGAGGAAAATATGCAAGTATATGAGGCTCAAAATTATTACTTAAAAAGGAATATTATGCAAAAACTACAAAGTAATTGTCGCAGATAAGGTGAATAGGTTGGAAAATTAAGGGATAAAAATAATATGAGGAAGACGACATGTATATTTTCTCAAATTATCTTATTATAAAATAGAAATTACAATGAGAAAAACAGTAATTTTATAGTGAAAAAAATTACAGCTGCCAGGTGATGTTGCAGATAATATCCTCATGATGTGGAACTACTGATGTTATTCTCCTAGAAAGACACATTCTTTCTATAGTATTCTTGCAAAAAAAGGAGGAAAGAAGAAAGAAGATAAGAATGAAGGAAGAAGGGAAAGAGACAGAAAGGGGGGGGGAGAATGAGAGAAAGAGAGAGAAAGAAATGATGATAGAAAGACAAAGCTAAAAATGACAAAACATCAAACAAAATCAAATTGAGGGAAAAATTGACTGACTAATGAATGTCAAATTTTCCATGGTCACAAAAGACCAGGAAGAATCAATAGTGCAATTATTAGTAAGCTATTGCTGTGTTTCAGTGTTACTTCCCTTCTGATAATCTTCATAAGACTATGGATGATGCTAACATTAAGTGTGATGAATACCCTGTGGCCTTTGCAACTTTCCTCAAGTGTAATATTATTTCAAAATAAAAAGTTAAAAGTGGTGAGAACATAGTAAAATACATTCTTCTGCGAGTTACATTTTAATGGAAATGAGGTTATTTCACTTCAGGAAATCCAAAATGACTTAAGACATAGGCATCAGAGATGAAATAAATTCACCATATGTTAGAGTTTGAATGGAAATATTTTGTCATTTTTGCTCATCACTGAACCTTGAATTGGGCAAGGTATTTGCCATGTTGTAGGTCCTGGAGGAAAACTTCCTGGTGAACTCATAAGGTGAATGGCTAGGTATCCATTTCCCAATGCCAGAGAGTCACAACACTTTGTTGGACATTTCCATTGCCTTGACACACAATCCCGTTACCGTTTGGACATGCAGTGACCCCCCAAAGTCTCAAGTCTACAAGGTTGCTTCCCAGCAGGTTGGAGCTACGTGGGTGGTTCTGGAAGTGTTAGGTGATGGGAGGATGGAGGTCACAGGGAACATGTGCTTGGGGCTGTGACTTGTCAGCTCTTTTCTCTACCTCTCTCTCTGCTTCCTGTCCACAATGAGCTACCTGGCTGGCTCCCAGCTCCCAGCAGTGCTGTTCTGCTTCACCACGGTTCAGAACCAACATAGCCAAGGATTATGGTAGAAAGCCTCTGAAACCATGAGCTGAAATAAGTATTTCTCCCTAAAGTTGTCCTGTCAGGTATTTGGTCACAGCAATGAAAATCTCCTCAATACAATTCCTAATAGATTAATAATTTAGCCTTCTTTTCATCCCATCGCTGCCCACTCATCATGTCAAACTTAGGCAAGAAGACTTATAAAGGAAACAGCAGGTTTGTTCTCTTATTTTGGCAACAATTCATCTGTGCAATTGAATGACACTGTCTAAGATGGACCATGAAATTCTACGAAAATCACAAAAAACAGACTTCACAAACTTCACAAACTTCACTTCTTGCTTTTTTAGCTAGGAGGTACTTAAGAGTTAAAGATCAGAAAGCAAAACAAAACTAAAAAAGGTAGCATTTTGAGAGCAGCATGAAATGCAGACCCACAAAGAGAGAAAGGCTAGGAAGGCTAAGAGAAATAATGTGTCCGTTACAGACTGATTTGCTTTACTACACAAGAAATCAAACTCGAATATCAGTAAGGCAAACATCAGGAGTTAATCTCTTCTAATGGGAGAGAAGGAGGTTACTGGAAATGGGAAATTGTAGTGTACTTGGAGGAGATGAGACAAAAAATGCAAAGAACTAAACTCCAGCACTCACTCTGGAGGCCCAGGTAGGAGAATCACCAGTTCAAAGCCAGCCTGGACTGCGTAGTGAGTTCTGAGCCAGCCTGAGTTACATAGCAAGATCCTGTGTCAAGCCAACAAACAACCTGGCAAGAACTGTGAGAGAGAAAAAGGGTAAAAGTTAGGGAAGTTGAGAAGTCGGTATTTGGTGACTGCTTGAAATCTGTGCTCATCCTTAGTGCAGATATTACCATCTGTGAGACCTCTCAGGCCTTTTAGAATGAGAAGAAACAAAAACAAAGCAGTTGAATGATGTAAACAATTTCAGATCAACACCACACAAACCCTCACCCACTCCACACACACCCACACACATTTTTTTCAAGCCTAAGATCATATACTTTCATTCTGGCAGTAAAGAATTGCTTAAACTTCATCTTTTTTGGTCCATTGAATATTCACTTTGAGGAATATTCTCCCATTCATCATTTTATCTCCTGTATTGAGCCACATAAAAAGGCCATCTTCTTCTAAATAGCCACATCTTTTTATATGTTCAACTCTAACATCAGTTATTTGATAAGGACATGGAACTCTTGATTATAAGATCAAGCATTATCACTTGTTAAAATTTATTTTCCAATGGAATCTTCTCACACATACCACATTTTTCTCTAATGAAAATTAGTTCACAAGTGATTGATAAATGGGGTAATTATATCTGCATAATGCAATTACAGACCAAAAGAAGAAAACAAATTCATTTACCAACTTTGTTGGTGCACCGACAGGAGGGAAAATTATAGTTTGAGGAGAAGAACCACCACCTACATGAGGATGTCCTCCCCAGAAAGGGCAGGACTTCGATCTGGACTGACTTATCTGTACCTTCCAGACAGCCTTGGATACAATGGAGAGAGGGATGTGATACTGGGTTGGACAGCAATGAGATTTAGACATCTTTGAGGTTATAGTCTGATTATGTTTAAGTGCTCTTGTTACAAGATGCATACTTATATCAACTTTTCAAATTAATTTCACTCATCACTTTCCATTATTTTCACTCATGAATTTCAGAATCGGAATTTGGAAAGCATAATTTTTTAAGAATGGAAAATATAGTTTTCAAAAAGAAGTACCTCAAATACCACATCCTATTTGCCAGTGCATTGAATAGCAAATGGACACAGAAAAAAGTATTTATTTTGCAAATTTAGAACTCAGTTTATTTGGCATTTAAGTCTAAAATATTCTAAATTAAATGATGACTGCTTACAGGGGATATCCTCACCTTCCAAACAATCAAATATTTCCATTTGTGAATAGGTAATTTGCAATCCAGTTCATTGTGATTAACTCCAACATTTTCCTATTTCTTTCATCATTGTTCTCTGAATGTTTCTTGTCTTACAATTTAGAATGGCACTAATATCAATAATTCTTTTATTGGAGGACATATTTATCCATCAGATCAAAGAACCCCAGGTTCTTTTTCCCTGAGCATTGCCCCTTTCCCAGACATGGTTCTAGAAAGGAAAAAAATCAAGTCCCCATTTAAATAGTGCACAGCTCTCTCAAAATTGGTGCATGTGAAAGTTAACTTACAGCTTCCCTCCAAACACACTTCTTTCTACTCAATAAGCAGTTCATCCTTTAAATACCTGTTAGGTTTTTCTCAGGTTGCCAGAATTGTACTTGGTGGTGTGGAGACACAGTTTGTTAAGCAATTTGTCCTGTACCTTCCCAAATTTGCAGTCTAGTTAGAAGAAATTTCCCTGTGGAATTTGACATTTAAGCTGGGACCTGCAGGAAGAGTAAATATTAACTAGGCGAAGGGCAGGTGCAGACGGGAAGTCACCTGGGCCTTCTGAGAAGCAGGTGCTCAGGCAGAACCGATTATAGCAGGCAGAGAAAATGAAAGGTAGTAGTGTCCCTGCCTGTCAGGTAGAAAGGAGAGAGGCCACCAGGTGATCAGCAAGAGACAAGCCCAGGTCAGAAGAACCTTGTAGCCTTAACAGCAAAGTTCAATGCCACAACTCCCCGTTGTTGCATAGCTAAGTGTCAGTTGTGTAAATCTGTGTTTCTGCATTGCGCCATTGATCCATGCATCAACACTTAAGATTCCCAGGATATGATCCCACATTGCAGTCAGAAACTAAGTGAGGTTAGGTATTTAAGACTGCATGTCTTCCAAGCAATGAAACTGCAATTTGAATATGTTACTTAGAGCCAGCTAGAGTCCAGCTGGAGTCCAGACTCACCATTTTAATCATCAGCATTCCTTCATTGCTGTGGCAATGAGACTCCTAAAAGAATTGTAGGCAGAGGACAAGGAGTAATTCCTATGCTCTAATTCCCCATCAGTTTTCCGGTGCCTGCATGGTTAGCAACACCACGGTCCTCATCTTCCTTCTGTCACAAGTCTGTCAACATTACCTACAAAATTTCTAATGCAACTTTAATCGGCACAGGCATCCAAACAAGAATTGGCTTTTCGAACGTACTATTACTATGGCTTTCCAAATGTCCTCCACTCCCACCACCATACTCAGTCTCAAAGCCCCACTCTCAAGTCTGCTCCATCATCGATACGAATCATCTCTTTAAAGGGAAAGATTAATCGTCACACCCTGCTTCCACACTATGAGCTCCTCTCCACTGTGCATAGAGGAAGACTTTGTACGTCACTCTCTTTCCTGCCCTCCATGACCTATTTCATTGACTGACTACAGCTCTGTTGCCTTCCAATCTCCCCTTCACTCATTAAGACCCAAGCATATTAAACACATTCCAAATGGATCACCGTAGACCATGCTCTGCCATCTCTCGGTGTCCACCATATTGTCCTGCTGACACACAGGTCTACACACAGAGCTACATCCCAGAGATGATGTTATTTCCCAGGCTAGTTCAAGACTCCTTATCATTTCCATTTACAAATATTGGCTTTTCTCTTATCCTAACAAAACATTTTCAAAATGTAAACACAATAGTTACTAAATAACCATTGTATAATTAATTACGCAATGACTGCTTGTCTTTCCACTCCTTTCTTAGTCACCACTTAACCACTATCATGAGTAGAGTCAGAAGAGGAAAATCGAAGAACTTAGCCTAGCATTGCTAACATTTCTCTTACAGATTTTTTTTTTTGTGTGTGGTACTGAGGCTTGAACTCAGGGCCTTCACCTTGAGCCACTCTACCAGTCCTAATTTTTTTTGGAAAGGGTTTTTTAAGATAGGGTCTCATGAACTATTTGCCTGGGCTGGCTTTGAACAGCGATCCTCCTGATCTCTGCCTCCTGAGTAGCTGGGATTACAGGGATGAGCCACCAGCTCCTGGTCTCTTACAAATTTTTTTAAAGAAAACCTTCAAATTTAATTAAAATCATATTGCACAACAAAAGGTCAATGACCCAACTGGAAACAAATTTTCACATGGGTTTTTATAGGTAGACCTACAATGGTTATCAAGAAATGTTATACAAATTAAAAACAATAAAATCTAAAAGTTCAAGGAAAAATCTTAGGAAGGTATTGTTTTCCTAGACTCCAAAACTATGTGTTCACGAGCAGCAGGGAGGTTTTCTCTGGAAGACATTATTCCTCCCCTTCTTTATTGCCTGTTGCTGAAATGGCACTGGGTCAAAACGATGACATACTCTGCTGATAGCATCGCTATAAATACATAGATTTATTGATAGAATTATGACACTGCAGAAGCTTTTCAATTAGTATTAGAGTCATTAAGCAGGCAGGGAATATATGGATAGTGGCACTTTATTCAATTATACTTATAAAGATGTATTACTGCAGATGATAAGAAGTAATGGAAACACTTGTATATAACCATACTTAAATGAAATACCAATAAATGCTGCTTTTATTCCCTCTCAAACAATATAGCTGATAGAGTTTTGCTATTCCCTCAACTCTAAATCTTGAGGCTTGGATCTCTTCCCTGCATGATCTTGGCTTCTTGCATGGGTTGCAAGGAATTGAGTTTTGTGGCATTAACAAAGTCATATAAAAGTCTCTGCACCAGCTTTGGAAAACTTGCTATTCGACCTCATTCAGTTATCTGCTCAAATACCAGCTCCACCAAGCAGCCTATTTCTTATCACTCTGTCAAAAGTATCCCCAACTTCAGTAATATCATTTCCTCACTCTCTCACTGCTCACACTCTTGTGGGTAAAAAAATATTGAGGTTTGTGGGATTTGGCAATTGTAATACTTAATAGCATAGTGAGGCAAGACTTGCACACTGTTCATGGAGACTAATAGTTGATAGGCACTGCCTATTACCAACTGCTGGCAATAAAAAAAACTTCAAAAATAATAGTATTTTTTCATACACAGATAATATAATAGAAATAATAATAGTAGATATATATAAAGAAGTATGATCACGACAAAAACTAATATTCTCAGAGTTTGAGCTGTGAAACCTTAGGCACAGGCATGTGGAAGAGATTTACAAAAGCTGATTGGTCAGGTTATGTTAGACATCTAATCGATTCAAGCTTAGGGTGATTTCACCCAGAAGGAGGGTATTCAGTGTTCATGTAACAGGCCACAGGAGTTAGCAGGGGGACAGAATCACATTACTCACAATCATTTAGGAATCGACCTGAAGACTGCTCTGTCACCTTCAACATAAAACCATTGCAGATCATCAGACCATCATTCGCTGGTCAGAATCAACCAGAAAGGAAAAGGGCAGGCCTCAAGGGAGCAGGCATTATTTTTGTTCACTTTCCAGTGACTCAAAACTGGTCATATTACTACAACTAACTGCAAAAGAAATCTGAGAAATGTGGTTTAGCTGTGTCTGTAAGTAGAAAAGGAGGCATTTATGGTCAATGGGTAGACTGTAACTAATAGGGTAGATGTTTCATGGTATGCTAACAATTGCTTGTTTAATATTTTTTGCCACAAAATGCATACATTCTTACAAAACTCCAATGTCTGTAAAATCATGTACTATATGTAATGAGATATCTAAAACTGCAGGTGGCTTGTGGCAGTACTAAGCAAGTTGCCTTAGAGACTATCCAGATATTATTCCTTTCACTCTCAAAGTGCCAAGACTAAGATTAGGATTTATGTGGCACACTAGTTGTGAGAAAATATGAGCATTGGTATGGAATACTCAAACCTCTGCCCTAGTGTATAATAACAGTCTTAAAAACACTGGACCAGTTCCATTCACACTAACCTGAGACCTGACTTCAGCATCTGTCTTTTGAATCTTAGTCTTTGAAGTACATGATTACTTTCTAGTTAATGTCTGAATTCACATAATCTGATCGATAGCTCTATAATATGGCTAGCTAACAATTCAAAATTACTAGGAAAAGTTACCCTTCAGGAGATAACTACTTGCAATACTTCAGTCATCTGCACTAAGGATTTATTAAATAATGTAATGGATATTTTGTAAATATTTTTCACTTGTAACATGAGCATAAATTAATGTGTATTTAACTAAAAACATCATAAAGATAGTTTCATGATTACACAAAATATTAGAAACTCAGGATCACATGTAAATGATGTAATTCCTTGCACCTGTAATTCCTATGGATTCTGCACTGCACTACACTGACTAGAATGTTTGCTTAATTTTGCTGGTAGAATATTGTTGCATGTCAGTCAATAGAACTCTTTAAGGTGTTATTGGAAAGTTAGAATGATACAGACTTTGGAAATCTTTGAGCCTCTAGAATCATTTTATGACTGTTTTTGTATCTAAAACGTGTGGAAGAAAAGTAATAGTAGGCCATTGTGTTAAAGTAGCCTCCTGCACTGGACCCCCACAGACCAGACTAAATTCTAAGTGGAGTTATCCATTCTAAAATTCCATGTCATCAAACCCAAAATAAGTTATTATCTGGTCTTCCAAGATATCACAAGAGAAAAATCTCATTTCTGAAACATTTGATTTCACTTGGAGTGATCCTGAAGTTCCCTCTGTCTTAATCTTTACACAAGAAATGTAACCTAAAGTCACCTGCCATCAATCAGCTTCATATTTTTGTTACCTCATCCCCCTGCTTTCCAAGGAAAGTCATATTGAACTAGCAAATCTGCTTTTGTCTTTGCTTTTGCTTTCTTCAGCTTTTTTCTGTAAAACCATCCTCCCCTGCCCAGCCCACTGACATGTTTACTCTGTTTTATAGAATGAAGTGTTTCCCTATTCTAGAGTCTAAAATAAAATCAATTAAGACCTCTAAACTAAATTGCTGTAATTTCCTCCTTTGGCAATAGTAATAACATTTCTTAGTGTGTCAGGCCTCACTCTGACACTTGCTGTCTTTTTCACTTACCATCTGGGAGTGGGGAGAGTAATAACCTCTCATGCTTCCTACAAGTGAAGAGTTACCACAAAAAGACTTCTAATAATTGTTGGCCAGGATTAGATCAGTTTCCCATAAAACACTTAATCAATATCTTATTTTGACAGGACCTAGAGTACATGTTATTGTGAGGACTGCGAGGTGAGTGGGGAAAAAGGTTACTTGAAAGAAAAATTCAGTGCATTATTTTCAGCTTAATGATGAACTCCAGAGGGATGGTGGAAAGAAATGGTGACAAAGACTTTGAAGTCAGAGTACATACTACAGAGTGAAAGGGGATTGTATGAAAGAAAATGTATGGGGTGGTGGGTAGCAGTTTTGTTTTCTCAAAGATGACATTAACAGTTTATAAAAAGTAGCAGAAAATTTTAAAAATTACAAATTCTTACACCTAACTCTATCCACAATGGTATATGAGAAAGTGAAGATTCGTCATAAAATGACTTATGACTAAGGCATAAAATGTACATCCCAAAAGCATGCTGACGTGCAAGGGAAGTTCACCAAATGGGGTGTCTTGGATGAAACAGTGGACTTGATTCTGAGTGTGTAGGAAAGAGCACAGATCGGAGAAAAAACAAGGGCACATAACATCAAAAGAGTCATGACTTCCATCAGCCTTACAAAGTATTACAGGTGTTATATGTGCAAAATTATAATTTGAATATGCTTTAATGGCACAAGAGAGAAGCTCTATTCATTGACCTTGGAGGAGATGTCCCCATGAGTCAATTTGGGGACACTGCTCAGGATAAACATGTTGTTATTAGTTTGTGAATTGATCAATGAGCATAGTTTGCGTGTATTTAAGTTCAAAAATCATTTAAGGATGCTGAGTAATGAACTTAGTAAAAAAAAAAGACTATAGCATTTGCCCAAAAGTGGTTCTTCTAATAATTTTTAGGCTAGACTAGAGAAATTGATGTTCCCTTCAGCAATATTAAAATGATATACTCACAGGTATTTACTACTTCCCTTCTGGGGTATGATTACCCCAGAATGACCCCATAGCCATTTCTAACATTAAATCAACTTACATTTGGTTGTAAAAATACAATCTGGCAATGATATATTGTCTTCTTAATGGATTTCTATACTCAATTTACTAGTATTATGTTTAGATTTCTAGCTTCTGTATTTGTGAATGAAATTAGCCTATAACTTTTTGCCTCATATTGCTCTTGGCTGGTTTTATTATACATATAAATAAACATAAAATATTTTTGGAATCTTTCCTTTTGCTAATCTACTAGCTTCTACAAGACTTTATGTGGGATCGATGTTTGGATTTATTTGAAACCATCTTACAAGCATCTTGGCTTAATTTTTTTCTAAATGTAAAGATGTTACTTACCATTAAAGTTTATAATAGCAATCACGTTCTTCATTTCTTTTGCAATGTATGTATGCAATATATGTGCAGATATGTAACACAATTTAAGCATGAAGGATATATATGACTTTCTCCAATGCACTGATATTAAAATAAAAGTTTTCAAAATATTATCTGTAATCTCTGCATTTCCATGTCTGTTTTCTTAACAACTTCCAATGAGGTAGTTTGAGCCTTCTGTATTTTTCCTTATTAATCTTGACAAAGACTCATCTTCTTAATCATTTAAGAACTTTCATTTTTTTAACTCGCTTGCTTGTATCTCATAAGATATTTGGCTTGATTTTTTTTTCAAATTACTTTCAATAATACTTTTGTGGGATTTTTACAAGTTTCTTTATTTAACTCCCTATTGAATGTTTGGCTTATTTAGCTTGAAAAGTATTAGCTTTTGTTTATGTCATTTTAAATATAAATTCTCCTTTAAAGTAATATTTTGGCTGAAAATGTATTCTACACTTACATATAGATAAATAGATACAAGTATATACACATTAAAACTTTGGAAGAAGCAGCAGAAAACAAAGAAATGCCATTATTTTTACTAAACTTTATGCATATTGGTATATGAGAAAATTAAGACACATCATAAAATAACTTTAAGTTTAGGGCACAAAATGGATGCATGCCAAAGGATATTGATAGGGCAGTGCACCGAATAGCATTGCATATGCATGAAAACAGTGGCACCGATTGTGAGTGTTAAGAAAGAGGGCAGATAAAGTCATAGGAGGAACACAGTATGCATTCTATTCTTGGAGAAATTATTGAAAATGACAAATATCCTCCAAGTTCATAATGTCCCGTACATTTCCATTAAATCAAGCTTACTAACTTTTTGTCAGTTACTTGGGCTAGGGCTGCAATAAGATGCCTCTTTCACACCTTTATGATGAGAAATTCACCAAAACTAAAAAAAAAAAAAAAAAAAAAAAAGGCAATAGAAATAAAAGTGCGTTTAGTGAGGGAGTTTATTTTAGTCCTGGGTTATAAAAGGGCTTTCTCAGTTTCGACATCCCTGTCCATTCTGTGACAGTCACTAATCCACCTCAGGAGTATGGGTGGCATGGGAAGAGCTCTCTGTGGGAACTCTGGAGATGAGGTGATAACATTGTCTCAAAGTCAGCAATGTCAGGTGCCACCATGTCTCAGCAGTCACTTTGGAATCAAAGTATTCACAGGAGTTTGGAAGGAAGAAAATCATTCAGAGGACGTTCTGGAAAATGAAGTCATTAATGCCCTACCTCCACCTAAGCCCCTACCCTGAGGCCTGTGCCTTTCCGGGGGTCAGACTAGGATTTTGGTTTGTTGATTGTTTGTTTCATTTATTCCTCCTCCATCTTGTTTTAAGTGTCTCATTCAGTAGCCCAAGTTGGATATTTTATTAAGCATCACCTGTTCTCTCACTTACACCTTTCATCCAAAAGATTTATTTGGAAGAAGAAATAACACTGTCAAACAAAAAGAGCATCAGAGAATTATCTTGTGGGGGAATTGCCTATGGCCTAGTCTGCGTCCCTGAAACATGTAGTCTTGATTGGGTGCTCTTGTGCTCTCAGTAGTCACTCAGGCTTCACTGAATTGCACATTAAAAGCTGAATTATCCCTCCAGTGCAGAAGTGTGATGGGACATAAACAGCCACTCACCTTCCCCAAGACTGGTCCAGTTGATATGCAGCTGTGGCTACAAATCTAGGGCATTGGAGGTATTTTGTTCTCAGGAAGCCTAAACAGGAAATGTGAGTGGTCTGCACGTGGCTTGGCAGTGCATCTCAGGTTACTGGAGCCCAGTGGATGGGAGAAGCCAATCCCAGAGAGGTGCCATCAGTAGCAGCACCCCCACAGACCCCTCCAAATGAGATGGAAGGTAGAATCCACGCTAATGGCCATAAGCTCTTCCTGCTCCATTGCCTGAAGAGATACGTCAGTACCAGTGTTTTTAACTTTGGTCACAATCTGAAAGGCAGGGCAGAGCTGTTTTGTTGTCTTCGGAGGGAGCAGGAGTCCATGTTCAACCTGCGACGTGTCTGCATTTGTCCCATGGGTCAATGGGAAGGCAACGGACCTGATGTGTCCTCATGTTTGCTGGACAAGGAGATGTCTGCTCAATTTCCACACGTGCTCTTTGTCGCCCACGCTTACATGATTAACAAAGAATGCGTAAAATGAACCTGATTTTTGTTCATATGCTTTGTTTTCAGAAGAAGCTTTGTTTTATCTGCCAATATACATCCTACATAGCATTAATTTAAAGGTAAATATCAACTCCTATTGAGGCAAGACTCTTGGAGTTCTCTGATGGATCCCTGTGATTCATGGGGTTGTCCACTGCGTGACAATGCAACTCATTGACCAGGCCTGCATGATCGACGAGTAGTCACAAAAGTGAAAATCATCTGCTGTTAAAATACACCCCTAAAAGCATGCCAAGGCAAAGCGTAGGCTGGGAGAGGAGTGATTACAAATCACATATTCTGATTGAGTGTTGGCAAGGTTGCTGGGGCCATTGAGTCATATACAGCTTGGAGATGCAAATGGAGTCACCACATGGGAAATTACTTTGACAGGTGATTGAAGTACACATCTAGCATAAGACACACCTATCCCGTTCCTACATATTTACAGAAGTGATTCTATAGCTGTTTACAGAAGTGAAAGCACATGTCCATGCATGGTCTTTTACAGGAAGGTTTGTATCCCATTGCTTATGATAGCCAAAATATTGCCACAAACCGAGTGTTCAGAGCATGTGCACGTACAAATTGGGACATCTCCATAAGATGAAATATCAACTAATAATGTAAATGATAGATTTGTATATTTATGTTCAGAGAAGTAACCAATACAAAATCCTGTATTCTCCAAGAGTTCATTTATGGAAATTTTTTAAATGTCCAGAAACCAATCAATAATGACAGTTGAGTCTCACAGTTAAATAATTAGGACACAGATATTCCTGTGGATAAGGAGAGTGTAATTTATGCAGTCCATCAGAATGTTCACAGTAATGTAAAAGAAATGATTTGTATAATTTGAAGGAGCTACTTGGAAATCTTTTTACTGAAACAGTCTGAGGCACAGAGCCACTGCCAGCGAGTATTAACAAATAAAATAAAAATTACTTTATTTATTCTTGGTCATAGCTTTCTCTGAGTTTTTACTTCATGATTTATGACAAAATTGGGATTTTGTGTTGCTTTCAATTTCCCCTTACTTAGAGTGGGATGTATAGCAAGCCAAACTATTGAAAAGAGTTCAAAATAGTAAACAATAAAAATTACATATTCAAAGTTATGGAAATATCTCTATACTTCAATGATTCTTTCTTGTAACATGCTTTTCAGGTTTTTAGAGACAAGCTAATAAGAGTAAAATTTATTACTGTGGTATTATGTGATTTCTATGCTGGACTGTCAAAATGTGTAAAGGATGCCTTTGCTTACTCCAATAACCTGCTATACACCAAGTCTGCTTCTTCTATATCCTCTTAGAGGATATAGAAGAGAGAAAAATTCAAACCATAAAACTAAAGCAAATAAACTAACTGCACTTAGCAGCTTTAAACATTTTATGTTCTGCTTCTATTCACACACACAAAAAGGCACCAGAAATGTTTATACAGTTTTCAGGGTTAGATCATTGTAAGAATTAACATAAATGCAATTAAGAATGTTACATTGTGTTTAAATTTCTTATTAATTTACTTTGAAATAATTCAACTACAATTTTAAAGATTTCTAATTCTTAAGAATGAATTAACAAAATTTGTACTCTTTTCTCATTTTCCTTAAGCCTCTCCCCCCTCCTTAACCTAATGTCCCCAGACATTGTCTCTCTGAATTATTAAAACCTAGAATACGAAACACAGTGACTATGTTCATTTAAAATGTGTTAATAGTTTTGGATATGTGATAGGCATAGTTAATTCAAAAAGTAAACATATAATTGAGAATTATAAATAAATCAGAATAATCATAAGAAAAATTGAGTAAGGTTTTCATCAGATGTGAGAGCAGAACAGGGACGGGAAAGGCGTCAGGATGTCTGTGTTGGGTAATTGAGGTCATTAGGACTCCTAGTGATGAAATGGGTGCCAAATATTCTAGACACTTTCTCTGGTAACTCCAAACCAGAAAACTCCAGGTTCATCATTATGAATGAATATTCTAAGGTCTTAAGGCCTCACCCATTCCCACTGATCAGCTGGCACAGCGAAATTGTATTTAAAAGACTTTCACTGGCTATTTCATTCCATGACTGCTTTTTAAAAATGCATGTTTTCCTGAGGATGACTTCACAAAACTGAATTGCATTCTTTCATTTTACACTCAAAGAAGAAGTTATACACAACATTTGTATGTTACAATTTTTTTCTGCTCTCAAAAGTAAAGCTGATCTCAGAGCCAGCCACAAATGGGACTTAAAGATCAATCTTCCTTTCTTCTTAGAAAGCAAAACCCCAAATCTACTGCATAGTTTTATGGCTTGAAATCCAATAAGCCCTCAGCTCAGTTCCAGTGTTTCTTTTTCTATTATATTCTAGTCCACAAATATGACGTGTTATGTTGGAGCCAAAATTCTGTTTTTTATTTCTTCTTTCCTCTATGTTCTGTCACTCAGAGTATCTACTTAAGGCAGAGTGAATCAGAGTTGATTTTCTGTATTTTCTTATGCAGAAGGATCAAATCACTCTCAACTTCCCATAAAGCAAATCCTCTGTAATTAAGGACACGTGCATGCTATGCACTTAGAGAGTGGGACAGATTTAGAGGAAGAAGAAAGCAGTGCTTTATAGTTTAAGTCTTTAGATCATTGGACAGTCTTTAAATATACACAACACAACAAAACATACCATATTCGTGCCATAGGAAAGCACAAACACATAATATTTTTTTATTATGTATAAATATCTGATGAAACAAAAAATTGCTTGTAATGTAAATAAACAAAATAGAATCTCAAAGGAGTTATTTTCAGTGTATAATTTTTTAAAAAATAGATGTTAAATAAAGGATGTCTCAAATAAAATTAAGTAGAAAACTTGAAAGTAATGATCAGAAGTCATGATTTCAACTTTGAGAATTACAAACACAAACAGCCAACAAAATAAACAAAAAGGCAATCCACCTTATAAGAAGGAAACTCAAACGTTTTACACCCATCAGGTGTCTTGTAGTTCAGAGGTGATACAATTCGGGCTTTTGGCTG
Source organism: Castor canadensis (assembly GCF_047511655.1). Lineage (NCBI taxonomy): Eukaryota > Metazoa > Chordata > Mammalia > Rodentia > Castoridae > Castor > Castor canadensis. Next base: position 2,821,839 of record NC_133394.1, read on the forward strand.
TAATGTGGCCAAGAAAGAACTTTGAGGCTACTGTAGTGAGAAATAATTTTGTCTAGCACTTTCCAAATAAAATTTGCAATGTCTTATTGAAGATCACCTGAAATGTCTAAATCTAAATGATGTTCCTGCATAAATGCTTGTGTGGGATGGAACTTCAAGTTTTTTATTGAAATCTTAAACATCATATGAAAAATTTTCAAGAAACTAAATGCTTTTTAAGAGAACACATACTGTTAGTGTTTCTTTAATAAGACTAGGGTCGTTAGAAGTTAAAACTAGTACACATACCAACATGTAGAAGTTTCTAAAATTAAAAGGCCCAGATTGATCATGCATACTGAAACCATTTCACAGTATTCATATATGTTCAATCCACTTAAAAAACTAAGAACCTGTACATGGAGGAATATATAGTGAAAGCAGGAAACCTTTGAGGAACAGCAGGCCCCAATTTCACAGCAGTGTTTCTGGAATACAGTGAGGAGAGAGGACCCAGGAAGGAGAGCACATTGTGATTCAAATCCTTCATTGGGATTTTGTCACTCACAACAGGCAGAAAAAGGTATGGTACAATGATGAATTTTTAAATTCTTGGGGTAAGTACTTGGGTATTGATTTTGTAAAATTCTATGTTTATTTTTGTCCTTAAATACTCACCAGTATTTTAAATTTATGAAACATGCATTGAAGTACACACTCATATATCTGATTTTAAAAAATAAAATTTTAGCAGAATCCTGAGGAATTTCAAATGAGTTTTTGACAATTAGAGAGTGTTGGTCATCAATGAATAAAATGTATTAATATTCAGAATAGAAATGTAAAATGTTAAAAGTCCGATTTGTACTCAAATAACAATTATGCATTTCCTTCATTCATAACATTTAGAACACAAATGTTATTAATTTGTTGATTCAAAGCCAGTATACTTTTTTGTAGCACACATTAAGCTGACAGAAGAGAAATGAAAAGATCACAGAATACTATAAATGAAACACTAGAAATTTCAAAATTAAGATATGCACATATGGAAGAGATTTGATTAAACCAGGAATTAAGCCATCTTTTGGGTAATTCATTAATGAATACATTGATTTAAAAGTATTTATTAATGCCTGTTGTTCCTTTGTGGACTATGATCCACAGAAGAAACTATCCTTTCTCCCTTATTTCTGTAGTTAGCACATCATAGCTCATAAAAGTAAAATTAAAAAAAAAAACTGCTAAGGTAAAATGATAGAACAAATTTTGTTACAACAGCCAATTAAGAAGTTAGACTAGGAGTTCTGTTTCTCTTAGGCTACTATCCAGCCTTGGATAACCATCTAGGACATATGTGAGAAAGAAATTAGTATTATGGTCTTTAAGCTATTGTACTTATGTGACTTTTACTTAGAATATATTAACCTCAAGTCTAAAAAAAATTTGATGTCAAAGAGTGAAAAACTATCATGAAATATCAAAAATATGTGTACTTTTCTTAATAGTCAAGAAAGCAACAGCTGAGACACAAAAGATACTGTAACCTTGAAAGCTGTGACTGAGACTATTCTGCGCAGATTAGTTATTAAAATTCTTCCCTGCTGTACTTGGAGTAGGATGCTACATGCAAACTGAGCTCAGCGTTGGAGGTGCTGTCAGACATCTGAATTTTGGCATACGCCAGCTATCTCCTGATGCATTTAACAAATCCTTATTGAGTTCCCCGTTTCAAAGTAAAATGAATACAAGTTTACATCTCTTCAGGAAACTTATTCCTATCAATATTCTATATCTTGTTATCTGAAGATTTCTTCATTCAAAGAATTGAATAGACAACTACTTCTGCATCCCAAACTGCAGCTGTTCTAGAGTGTGGCTATAAAAATTAAGCCCTATCAAAAAATGAGGCAGTGCATCCCATACTGGCTCAAGCATTGCAACAGTTCCTTGTATTAAGGGTTGATCATAAACAAACAGGGTATCAGAAAAAAAAAAAAAACTTCAATCATGATCCACAAAAACTTGTGAGTGAAAATATATATCTGTGTAAGACATATGCTCTTAAGGCTAATTTGTAATTTTTTCTTTATGTGATAATGGACCATGGTAGGTGTAGGCTAAAATCTCTCACTTAGTTGTAGTCTTGCCTACTCCCTTCATTTCACTATTTTATTACTATGAGATTATTGTTTTAGAGGCATGAAAATTCATATTGTTGAATTTTACTTACACTAGATTTTATGTGATATAATTTTTCAAATCACTCTGTAAGTTTTGCTTTGCCTTACTCTCTGTCTTCTCTCATTCTGAGATTCTGATTGCATCACTTAGAGTACCTTATTTTATCCCTCTGTCTTCATATTTTCTTTGCCTTTTTAATTTTCTTTCTACCTAATTCCCTTATCTTCCAGTGCACTAGCTCCTCAGCTGTGTTCAGTCAACCAGACAGAGATTTTATGGAGCACTTGCTTCTTCAATATTGTGTTTCTCCTTTAAAGAATTTCCACTGAATTTTTGTTTGTGGTTTCTAGATCTTTGGAAAATTTGCCTATTTATCTATCATTTTCTGAAGCATTTTCAGCATTCTAATTTTAACAACCAATTCTAGTAACTTGACTGTCTTACGGATCTTTCTCCATTTTTTTCTCAAATTTCAATCATCTTATGTTGACCCCTAGAGTCTGCTTGTGTGCTGCTTGACTGCTGAAGTTTATATGTAGGTAATTACATCTGAAACTATTTCTCTATTATGTGTCATGTTTTCTTCTGACTATTGCCCCTGACCAGGCTGGTTGACTTTCAATTCACTTTCCTTGCAAACTGTGCCCCATTGGCACCCCCCAAAAAAAGTATTTTCATTTTAAGGTAAATAATTCAGATCAACCATGTTGTTGATAACTACTGAAAAATGCTAGAAAAACTCTAAAGAGTGGTCTAGGGAGTGAAGATTTTGATACTAAAATCAGTCATAGAATGAAAACCGAGTACATAAATAGGATGTAGGACATTTTCCCTTGAATTCAGTGAATACTACATGGCGTGGCAAAACAAAACTGAGAAACATTGTAACCATTTATACAGAGATTTTCATGCCATAATATTTATGCAATAAAGGGTGCGCAAGTAAATTTCCAAGTAATTATCTCAGAGTATGGTTTAAGTGGTAGAGTGCCTGCCTGGCAAGCCCAAGATCCTGAGTTCAAACCCCATGATTATTAAAAAATAAAAAAGCAAAAGGAAAAAGATTAAATTTGCAGGTGGTAATTTTATAGACGGTGTCTAACACATGAAGACAGGAACTGACAACAGTGACATTGAAACCACCTTAGTAAGAACAGCAAGAGGTCATAAATATAATTCTTCTTGAATGTTAAATCTTTCTGGTATTTATCCTTGAGATAGCCACACCTCTGTCCAATATGTGTTTTTCTACAGAGATAAAAGAAGAACAAAGAAGTAGCACATATAATTTGAATTGTTAATTTTTATTCATATTATCCCAGATAACACACATTAATGCAAGTGATTTGCTTCTCTAAATGGTTCTTCTTTATGATTCTGTCGTGTGACATAGCAATTGTGGTTACAAAGAAACTTTATTATTCTTGAAAGTGTTTATTAACTGTTGATTTTATTAAAATAATGCTGCTCTCTCATCACAAACTATTAAGCTCTGATTTACTTTTCACTCTTTTGCGGTAATATTCATTTTAAAAAACATTTTCACCCAGAGTTCAAATTAATTTTTATTCCAATAATGATGATTATGTTTCTAAATTTTAGTGAAAGTTTTATTTCTTCCTGCATTAGGAAGAAAGTCACGTAACTACTGAAAGATGAAATGTCTATGTAAGTATTCTGCTTAATGGTGTCACTTTTCTGACTCAACTACATCAAGAAAATCTTGGTCCTGTTAGCAGCACTCATACACCATCTAAAATTCAAAGTGCTTTCATTTGTAGTTGACTTGAGGAATGAGCACAAGTATTGCACTTGAGGTTCTGGACACATCGTCATTTTTTTGTTATTATTATTCATTTATTCACATGTGCATGCATTGTTTGGGTCATTTTCCCCCTACTCCCCTACTCCACACTCAGTCCCACCCTCCAGGCAGAAGCTGTTCTGCCCTTATCTCTAATTTTATTGAAGAGAAGACACAAGTATAATAAGAAAGACAAAGTGTTTTTGCTAGTTGAGTTAATGAAAGTTATATGGAAATATACCCTAGCACTGCTTTCATGTAGAAATGTGTTACAACCCAAGTTGATTCATCTCTAACTGATCTTTACACTGGTTCCTGATCCCCTTCTCATGTTGACCTCTGTTGCTTTAAGGTTTCTATGTTGGTTCCTCTGGAGTGGGGACATCAAACGCTTTCATGTTTTGGGTTTTCTACCTATTCCTATATCTCCCATATGTGCTCTCCCCTTGTCTTGTGATCCAACTCCAACCACATTGCTGCATTTGCCCTAGATCTAAAGTCTGTATATGAGGGAGAACATACGATTTTTGGTCTTCTGAGCCTGGCTGACCTCGCTCAGAATGATGTTCTCCAGTTGCATCCATTTACTTGCAAATGATAAGAGTTCATTCTTCTTCATGGCTGCGTAAAATTCCATTGTGTATAAGTACCACATTTTCTTAATCCATTCGTCAGTGCTGGGGCATCTTGGCTGTTCCCATAACTTGGCTATTGTGAATAGCGCTGCAGTAAACATGGGTGTGCAGGTGCCTCTGGAGTAACCTGTGTCACATTCCTTTGGGTATTTCCCCAGGAGTGGGATTGCTGGATCATATGGCAGGTCTATGTTTAGATTTTTAAGAAGTCTCCAAACTTTTTCCAGAGTGGTTGTACTAGTTTACATTCCCACCAGCAGTGTAAGAGGGTTCCTTTTTCCCCGCATCCTCGCCAACACCTGTTGTTGGTGGTGTTTTGATGATGGCTATTCTAACAGGGGTGAGGTGGAATCTTAGTGTGGTTTTAATTTGCATTTCCTTTATTGCTAGAGATGGTGAGCATTTTTTCATGTGCTTTTTGGCCATCTGAATTTCTTCTTTTGAGAAAGTTCTGTTTAGTTCAGTTGCCCATTTCTTAATTGGTTTATTGATTTTAGGAGAGTTTAGTTTTTTAAGTTCCCTGTATATTCTGGTTATCAGTCCTTTGTTTGATGTGTAGCTGGCAAATATTTTCTCCCACTCTGTGAGTGCTCTCTTCAGTTTAGAGACCATTTCTTTTGTTGTATGAAGCTTGTTAATTTTATGAAGTCCCATTTGCCCATCCTTTCTCTTAGTTGCTGGGCTGCTGGGGTTCTATTTAGGAAGACCTTGCCTATACCTATTACTTCCAAAGTGTTTCCTGCTCCTTCCTGTACTAACTTCAGAGTTTTGGATCTGATATTTAGGTCCTTGATCCATTTTGAGTTGATACTAGTACAGGGTGATAGACATAGATCTAGTTTCAGTTTCTTGCAAATGGGTAACCACTTTTACCAGTAACATTTGTTGAAGAGGCTGTCTTTTCTCCATCGCATATTTTTGGCACCTTTCTCAAAATTGAGGTGGGTACCTTTGTGTGGCTTTATATCCAGGTTCTCTATTCTGTTCCACATGTCTGTTTTTGTGCCAGTACCATGCTGTTTTTATTGTTATTGCTTTGTAATATAGTTTGAAGTCAGGTATTTTTTTTTTCATTTTTCTTTTATTATTCATATGTGCATACAAGGCTTGGTTCATTTCTCCCCCCTGCCCCCACCTCCTCCCTTACCACCCACTCCACCCCCTCCTGCTCCCCCCCTCAATACCCAGCAGAAACTATTTTGCCCTTATCTCTAATTTTGTTGTAGAGAGAGTATAAGCAATAATAGGAAGGAACAAGGGGTTTTGCTGGTTGAGATAAGGATAGCTACACAGGGCATTGACTCACATTGATTTCCTGTGCGTGGGTGTTACCTTCTAGGTTAATTCTTTTTGATCTAACCTTTTCTCTAGTTCCTGGTCCCCTTTTCCTATTGGCCTCAGTTGCTTTAAGGTATTGTGATACCTCCAGCATTGTTCTTTTGACTGAGTATTGCCTTGGCTATGTGGTCTCTTGTGTTTCCAAATGAACTTTAGGGTAGATTTTTCTATCTCTGTGAGCAAAGTCATTGGGATTTGATGACAATTGCATTGAACATGTAGATTACTTTTGGTAGTATAACCATTTTTACTATGTTGACTCTACCAATCCATGAGCATGGGAGATCTTTACACCTGCTGTGGTCTTCCTCGTTCTCTTTCTTCAAGGGTTTATAGTTCTCCTTGTAGAGGTCGTTCACATCCTTTGTTAAGTTTACTTGTAGGTATTTGATTTTTTTTGAAGCTATTGTAAATACAATTGTTTCTATATATTCTTTCTCAATTTGTTCATTGTTAGTGTATAGAAAAGCTAATGATTTTTGTAAGTTGATTTTGCATCCTGCCACCTTGCTGTAGCTGTTTATGGTGTCTAGGAGTTTTTGGGTAGAGTTTTTTGGGTCTTTGAGATATAGGATCATGTCAACTGCAAATAGGAATATTTTGACAGTTTCTCTACCTATTTATGTTCCTTTTATTTTTTTCTTCTTGCCTTATTGCTCTGGCTAGGAATTCCATGTTGAATAGGAGTGGGGAAAGTGGGTACCCTTGTCTCTTTCCTGATTTTAGGAGAAATAGTTTCAGTTTTTCTCCATTAAGTATAATGTTGGCTATAGGTTTGTCATATATAGCTTTTATAATGTTGAGGTACTTTCCTTCTATTCCTAGTTTTCTTAGAGCTTTTATCATGAAGTGGTGTTGGATCTCATCAAAGGCCTTTTCTGCATCTATTGAGATGATCAAGTGGTTTTTGTCTTTGCTTTTGTTAATGTGGTTTATTACATTTATTGATTTTTGTATGTTGAACCACCCCTGCATCCCTGGGATGAAGCTGACTTAGTCATGGTGAATGATCTTTTTGATGTGTTGTTGGATTTGGTTTGCCATTATTTTATTGAGGATTTTTGCATGAATGCTCATTAAGGAAATTGTCCTACAGTTCTCCTTTTTGGAGGTGTCTTTGTCTGGTTTTAGGATGAGAGTAATATTGGCTTCATAAAATGAGTTAGGCAGTGTTTCTTCTCTTTCTATTTCATGGAACAGTTTAAGGAGGATTGGTATTAGTTCTTTAAATTCTGATAGAATTCAGCAGAGAATCCATCAGGTCCTGAACTTTTCTTTTTTGGAGACTCTATTGCTGCTTCAATTTCATATTGTTTTATACCTCTATTCAGGTATTAATATCCTCTTGGTTCAATTTGAATGGCTATAAGTATCTAGAAATTTGTCCATTTCCTCAAGATTTTCCAATTTATTGCAATAGGTTCTCACAGTAGTCTCTGATGATTCCCTGGATTTACATGGTGTCTATAGTTATCTCCCCTTTTGCATTTCTGATTTTACTAACTCAGGGTTTTTTCTCTCCTCATTTTAGTCAGGTATGCTAGGGGTCTGTCAATCTTGTTTACTTTTTCAAAGAACCACCTTTTTTTTTCATTGATTCTTTGTATGGTTTTTTGTTGTTGTTGTTTCTATTTCATTAATTTTGGCCCTTATTTTTATTATTTCTCTTCGCCTGCTTGTTTTGGGATTTGCTTGTTCTTACTTTCCTAGGAGTTTGAGATGTAGCATTAAGTCATTGATTTGAGATCTTTCTGTCCCTTTAATATATGCACTTATGGCTATAAACTTTCCTCTTATGACTGCCTTTGCTGTGTCCCATAGGTTCTGGTAGGTCATGTTTTCATTGTCATTAACATTCAGGAAACTTTTAATTTCCTCTTTCATTTCATCAGTGACCTACCGATCATTGAGAAATGTGTTGTTCAGCTTCCAATTATTTGCATGTTTTCTACTATTGTTTTTGTTGATGCATTCTAGTTTTAATGCATTGTAATCAGATAGAATACATGGAATTATTTCTGTTTTCTTATATTTGCTTAGGCTTGCTTTGTGCCTTAAGATATGATTAGTTTTGGAGAGGATTCCATGAGCTGCTGAGAAGAATGTATATTATGCGGAAGTTGGATGAAATATTCTGTAGACATTATCCAGATCCATTTGATCTATGGTGTGATATAGTTAGAATTTCTTTATTGGGTTTTTGTTTGGATGATCTCCCTATTGGTGATAGGGGATATTAAAGCCTCCTAGTACCACTGTGCTGGAGCCTATAAATGCCTTTAGGTATTTTAGGGTATGTTTGACGAAATTGGGTGCATAAAGCTAGATCATTGTTTACTTTTGGTGTATTCTCTTTTTATTAGTATGGAGTGTCCTTTATCTCATTTGATCAATGTAAGTTTGAAGTCTACTTTGCTGAGATAAGTATTGCTACTCCTGCCTGTTTTTTGGGGCCATTGGCTTGGTAAATCTTCTTCCAGCCTTTCACCCTAAGCCAGTGTTCGTTTCTGTCAATGAGATGGGTCTCCTGTAAACAACGGTTTGATTGTGTGCAGCTGAATCAGTGTTACTCTCTGATTCCTTGTCTTTTCTTCTCTTGTGGTTTGGTACTGCCTGCCCTTTCATGGTTTTGTTTGCTTTCATTTTTTGTGTGCAGAATAACTTGATGAATCTTTTGTTGTGGTGGCTTGGTTGTCATATATTATTTTAGTTTCTGCTTATCATGGAAGACTTTTATTGCTCCATCTATTTTGAATGATAGTTTTGCTGGGTAGAGTATCCTAGGGTTGAAGTCATTTTCATTTAGTGCCTGGAAGACCTCACTCCATGCCCTTCTTGCTTTTATAGTTTCCATTGAAAAATCTGCTGTTATTTGGATAGGTTTACCTTTGTATGTTATTCATTTTTTTCTCTCTTTCAGACTTCAGTATTCTTTCTCTATTTTCTGTGCTTGTCATTTTAATGATAACATGTCATGTGATACTTCTACTTTGGTCAAGTCTGTTTGGTGTTCTGGAGGCTTCCTGCACCTGAATGGGCACAGCTTTCTCTAGATTTGGGAAATTTTCTGTTATTATTTTATTGAATATATTATGAATCCCTTTTGCTTGGACCTATTCTCCTTCTTCAATGCCCATGATTCTCAGATTTGGTCTTTTGATGGAGTCGATGAGTTGTTGCATATTCTTTTCACAGGTCTTGAGTTGTTTGACTAATAGTTCATCATTTTTTCCTTTAATTTCCATTTTATCTTCAAGTTCTGATATTCTGTCTTCCACTTCTTCTAGTCTGTTGGAGTGGCCTTCCATTTTGTTTTGTGTTTCTGTTTCATTCTTTTTTCTGAAGTTTTCCATATCATGGGTCACTTCCTCTTTAATATTGCTTATTTTCATCTTTAATTCACTTATCTCTCTATTTATAGTGTTCTCTGTTTCACTTTGGTGTTTATTTAGGGCTCCTATGAGTTCATTTATTAGTTTCTGTGTCTTCTCATATTCTTTATTTTTGGTGTCTTGAAATTTCTTGAATACCTCTTGTACATTTTTGTTAGCTGTGTCTAGTATCTTCTCTATGAAATTCTCAGTGATTATTTGCAGGATTTATTATTGAGGGTGTTCCTGTAAACATTGTTGGGTTCTTGGTGTCATTTATCTTTGTTTTGTTGGAGTCTGAAACTGGGTATCCATTTTCTTCATTTCCCTCTGAATCCTGAATTAAATTATCTTGGGGGTAGAATGGTTTCCATCCCTTTTTCTTCTTCCCATTTCTTCACTTGGTACTGTGCAACTATGTTCTTGATAGGCTAGTTGGTGGTTTCAGTCACCTGTTTCCTTTCTCTTGATTTAATTTTTGTTTTGTGGCTGTCTTGGGATTCTAGCTAACTTGGTGTGCTATTTCTTTCCCTGGTCTGGGTATAATTTAGTATTAAGTAATTCACAGGTTTAATACCTGACCAATAGTATATATGTTAGATAGGAGACCCCTTAGTGGTAATATCTATAAGCAGTAGGAGTTAGACGGTTTTGTTTGTAATGTTAGCTATAGAAATTTGAGGATTTGGATAGTCTGGTACTAAAGGGGAGAGATGGGAAGTGGGGTTGGTGAGTGGGGAAAGCAGTGCAGGGACTACGGCTTTTGTGGTCCTTCTGTGTATTTCAGTGTGTTTCTGTTGTTCTAGAAGTGAGTATCTGTGTTAGGGACTGCAGGGGTTTGGGGTTGTGTAAAGTTGGTATCCTAGGTTGGTCAGTGGGTGATGAATGTGAACAAGGGAGGGGTAGTCTGGTGTCACGTTGGGGGAGAATGAGAGGGATAGGTGAGGGTGGGGGAAGAGAGTGGGTAAGAAGGAGCAGAACAAGTTTTTGGAGATGGGAGCAATGGATTTTAGCACAGGAGAAGGAGTGAGAGTGAAGGAGGTGAGAGTTGGGATTAGCAGAAGATGATGGTAAAGTTGATAGTATAGAAAGAGAAAAAAATGGATAATAGGAATAAAAATAAAAATAGAAAACCCACAATAACAAAACTAACAACAGCAACAACAAAAAATGAAATCAATGGTGAGAAATGAACAAACAAATGAAGAGCAAACAACAAACAAACAAACAAACAAAAACCCTACAAGTTCAGGAGCAATAGAATTTCAGTCTTAGTTTAAGTTCTGGAGTTACTCTTCCAGCATCCAGGCCTGGTGTTGGCATATAAGCAGAAGCTCTGTCGTGGTCTTGCCAGGTAGTTGGCTTGTGAGTAGTGTTTTTTATCTTCTGTCTTTCAGCAGCAGCTGCTTGGTCAGCTCCTCCCTCAGTGGGGTGGGGCAGTTTAAGTTTGAATGCTGTCCTTAGGTTCTGGAAATCAGCTCTGTAGTGCACTACCTGCCCTGCTTTAGAGGTGGCTTTTCACTGTGCTTGTTTACTAGGATTTCCACACTGGGGGTTTATTTCTTTGTCCAGCCCCCTTTCTCTGGGGCAGGATCAGTGTTCTATTAGCACCCCACCCACCACTGTCAGAGTGTGTTATGATGGTTCACTGTTTTTCCAGTGAATTTTGGGGGATAGTTTAACTTTTGGTGCTGCTCACTGGCTCAGGAGATGAGCTTTTTGATCTGCTACCTGCCCTGCTTCAGGGAGTGGTTTATCACCTGCCCGGCTGTCAGCCTTCCTGCTTTTCCAGCATTTGTTTACTGATAGTTCTCAGAGATTAGCTCCTTGTTCCTCTCCCTTTCTCAGGTGTACTTTCAGCATTTCCATCCCCTCTGTGGTTGTGCTAGATTACAGTTTGCTGTTTATTGTTCAGTTTTTTTGGGGGGCTGGGTCAGTCTGCCCAGGGGGCTATGCTGGTTTATCCCAGGGGTGGCTGGGGGAATTCTGCATGACACATGGTGCTTACCTGCTTGGTCTGATGTCTCACAGGCAGGTTTGGAGCCGCCAGTGGCGGCATTCACAATGACAGAGGCAGAGGCAGCCCACCTGTTTTCTCAGTATAATAAGGTGTGGAGAAGCTTTCTAAGTACTAGGGGTTCAGTGTGTCGAAGTTTGGATTCTTCTTGGTGCCTTATATCTGCCAAGGGTGACTCCAGGGTCTTAGCAAGGTTTTTGATTCACAGAGCTCACTCTGTCTGCTTCTGTGTCCTAGTTGCCATCTTGGATCCTCCTCTAATCTATCTTGAAATACACACATCTATGAACATATAGACAGCTTGTGTGAGAACTACTAGGTCAAGCTTTCAGCTATTCACAATGATTCAAAGATGCACAGACCAAAAGAACTCATATTCAGTTATGTTGAGCCAGTCAAAGTAGAGCAGCAATTCTGGCAGAGTTCACTGTATTGCACACTAGTAAAGACACATGCTAACTGCAGAGAACAGGAGAGATTTCTCCACTGGGGAAAGTCAGGTTATGGTGTGATTTAGCAATCATGTATTCATAAACTTTAAAGCTTAAAATACATTGGATGTCCAATGTAGTCTGCTTAACTTTTTAATATTATAAATTAAATCATGTAGATGAAATAAGTTTACCAAAATACAGCTGCTCCATGGCACAGCTGGAACCAGACTTGAGTTTTCATTTACCCCTCTCCAGTGTTCTCTTCAGACAGAGCATTGGAAGCTGGTTTATTTGCTTCTGAGAATAAAGTTTAAACACCTTTCAAATCTTAACATGGTACCTGGAGGTCCACAATCCTTACTTTCTTTCTATTTTTATTTTAAGGGATTAGTTTATTCATCAGTTTAACTTACTCAAAACGCATGAGCAAGTTACAGAGAATTGAAATAATTTCTCTTAGTTTTTTCTTGCTAGTTATAAAACAGTGATGAATGTTTCATATGAGGAAAACAAATAATTCCTGCCAAGATTTTATACTTCACATATCAGTAGAATAAACATTAATACCCCTAAATTATATATAAATAACAGATTGATTTGGGAAAAAGAATCATATATGACAGTGACAGAGAAAAAAGGCGAACTGTGAACAGGAAACCGAAAGCCAACCTAAGGAGATGATAAGTTGCACACTGCAAGTCTCAAATCTCCTGGTGGCTGAAGGACAGAGAGTTATCCTTTCATAAAGCACAGAAAAATGACATGATAAGCTCTTGCATTTGCCAACCTGAAGACACTTTCTAGAACTAAGAAATCTATTCTAGATATGAATCAAGTGTCTTACAAGATTCACAAAGCTTTAGAGATTGTTCTGCATGAATTTGACAGCAAATTTTATACTATGCATGTAAGTTGTCACTCCAGGTCAACCAACAAAATCAAAACTGGTCTGGAAATAACAAATGGTACAGAGCACAGACTGAGTCTCATGCAAAAGCCACCCTGAGTATTTTGGTCATAAAAAAGATCATACAAAAGGCTCTGAGAAGTCATCTGATGGGCTGTTACACACATGACACACACAAAAAAAACACTTTTCACCCATCTTTACATGTGAGAAAAAACTCCAGCAATTAATTTTTTCAATATAGAAATAAAAAGGGAGATTGTAGTAAAATAGATAGAAATTATAAAAAGCAGAGGGCACAGTAAAACTAAGTTTTATAAAGGAAATAGGTAATATAATAAATAAAATGAAAAACATGTCTGTAATAGGTAATAATGCAAAAGAGAAAAGAAAAATTTACACATAATCCATATTGATGGTGTAGAAACATAAACTAAAATACCCACTCAACAAATAGGATAAAGTGGACTGATAATAACTAGAAGAAGTAGAAACTTGAAACTCTGATTCCCAGGAAACTGTGTTGTGGCTAGAATATTATGTGACTTTTTCAGTCTACAACATTGGGCATTATAATGGTTCAAAGAGGCTTCAGTCCTATGATCTCAAGAAGCTAAATTCCACCTTCAGCTTTGGTGGTGTCTGCTGAAATGCAGTCCTGGCCTACACCTTGTTTCCAGGCTGGCAGTTGACCTAAATAATCCAGACCTAGATTCTTGCCCCAGAACAGCTGTGACATGACCAATAGGAGTGCTTTTCTACTAGAGACTTGGTGGTGGTGATTTGTTATGAACTAATAGGAAGCTAATTTATTTTCCCCACACTGATATTCAATTATCCTAAAAGCATCTATTGATACATCTCCCATCCTGCTGATCTGACATCTTAGTGAAATGCCTTTTCTACCATTCAATTTCACTATCACAGTTCTGTTTTGTTGATGTATTTAGCAAGTAGGTATAGTATTAGGGATTTATGTTACTTAGGAAAAGTCATTTCAGACAATTCAGCATGTTTTGTTTTAATTTCACTTATAACACATACAATCCTGATGCACAAATATAACTATATGTGAATATGCGTGAATGTTTACCTAATTGAGAAATTGTATGCCTTGGATAATTTATTTTTAAATATTAAACCATTCTTGAATACCTGTAATAAATCCAACTAGGTTACGATACATAATTCTTTTAAATCATTAGGTTCAGTGGGGACTATTTGTTGAGCTCGATTTATTAATATTTTAGTAAAGATTTTTGCATGTATGTTCAATAAAATATATTGGTCTATGCTTTTCCCTCTTTTTTTAGTTCTTTTTCTGCTTTTAGTAGTTGGGTAAGATTGGTCTCATAGCATGAGTCAGGAACTATAATTTCTTACTGAAATATTTGGTTATATTCACTGAATAACGACTGTAGACCCAGTGGTTTCTATTTTGAAAGGTTATGAATTGATTCAATTAATGTAATGAAGATAGGCTTATTCTTATCATTTATTTCTCCTCCTATGAGCTTGGTAGCATGTGTCTACAAGGAATCTGTACATTATAGCTGTCATCAAATTTGTGTGCATAGAAATGGCTACGCTATTTGTTATTCTTTCAGTGTTTGTGATAAAACATTATTTCATTTCTGAGATTAGTGCTTAGTACTTTGTATCTTCTCAGTTTTTTCTCACTTGTCTTCGGTAGAGCTTTGCAATTTCATTGCTCTGTCCAAAGATCAAGTTTTGAGTTTAATTGATTTTCTGTTTTCAATTCCAGTGATTTCCCCTCTAATTTCATTAATCTTACTTAATTCTTTGGCATTTATGTGTTCTACTTTTTCTAATTTCGTAAGATTAAAGTTAGATTATTGATTAACTGTACTTTTGAAAGTCACAAGTCTTATCAATACATGTTTTAAAAAATAAATGTACAAAAATTAAATGATATCTTCAGATCAGGGACTTTTGATTTGAAATTTGAAAGTCTTACAACTTTACCCTAATTTATTGATAATTTGTATTAGTGGTTGCTGGAAAAAAATAAATACATGAGATTATTTTTAAAATACCTTAACTCTTCCAGTGTGTATGCTATCCTTAAAAAACAGCTGCAGTGCAGCAAAATGCACAGTGATTTATATCACCAAATTCTTCCTGCCCAAACCCATGAACATATAAGTGGCTGTAGAGTTCTTACTATTATAAATTTCTTGCGCACTATGAGCTGAAGTTGCTCCCAATTTCTTAAGTTAGATACGTGTGGGTCAATTGAGTATGTCTTGATTTAGTGACCAGGTCATATATTCCTCAAGTAACTCTGCTTTTTGTAAAATTATCTAGTAAACTTATATTTTGCGATTATTATAAAGCCACTCAGTTTGCACTGTATTCTTGCCTTAAGAAATTTTTGTATCCTGCTTTAAGATTGTGATATTCATTTGCATGAATACTTATCTTTAACCGTGGTATTTTTTTCATGTTATGGAGAGAGATGTGTATTTGCACTCAAGGTTCTGGGGTCACATAGGGTGACAGTCTTCTTGATGGAGAGTACCAAGGAGGCACAGAGCATCTCCTGGGAGAAACAAGGAGCACACTGAAATCAGAGTACCATGCCAGCACCAAGCAATGGGTCCAAAATTCCAGTTATTCATTCACTTCTTATGTATGTGTGTGTTTGGGTCATATCTGTATTACACTAATACTACTACTTGCTAAAATTTTTCTTTAAATACATTGTTCATTTTGCTTATTTAAGAAATACTTGTCACATAAATAGACATTGGGGTCACATGAAAAAAAATATAAGGAAATACATCACCTCTGTATAGGAATAAGACACAATGAAACATACTGAAAACTGTTGAACAATACAGAATAGAGGGGAAAGGGTAGGAAGAGAAGTGGAGGGGTTTGCACTGATTCAAGCACTGTTTACTTACAGGTGAAATATCAAGGCAAAACAACACTGAACAATGAGCAAACACTTAGACAATGGACAAAAACATGGAAGAGGTCATGTTCTGAAGAGGGGATTAGCAGAAGGGGAAGGGTAAATGAGTGGGGTGAAGGAGGGTGAATATGGCTGATTTACAGTCTATAGAGATGAGAATATCAAGCACTGAAATCTGTGGAAATTATTTTAAGAAAGGAAATGGGAGTAAGAGGTAGAAAAATGGAGGGGATGACTCAAATTAGGGTATAATATGTGTATGTCACAACAAAACCACTTTTGTAACTGTCATGTGCTGATAAAAATTTTTTAAAAAGAATGAAAACAATGAAGCCAACAAAAAACCCAAAAGCAACATTTTAATAGTCTTTTGAATACTATTTACTAGAGGCTCTAAATCTGCATCCTTTCTTTTAAAGAGAAGTTATCAAGTATTTGATACTTATCAAAGATGTACTATATCAAAGTAAAATCTTTTCTTTCAGACATTCTGAAGGATGGCAAGGAAAGTGCCTTTTGCACACTTTATTAATGTACCGGAAGCCAATGAATCGTAAACATTTTTTTTTTAGTATTTGTTTGATAGAATTTTTATTTGTTTCTTTTTATTTTATCATTTTTACTTTTACTTACATGTGTATACATTGTTTGGGCCACCTCCTTCCTGGCAGAACAAGTTTTCCGATTTTGTTGAGGGGAAAAGGTGAGGTAATGAGAAAGACAAAGCATTTTTGCAAGTTTGAGATAAAGACAGCTATACAGAGAGATTCCTAGCATTGCTTCCATGCACTTGCGTATTGCAACCCACATTGGTTCATCTCTGCCAGACCTCTTCACTACTTCCTGGTCCCCTTCCATAGTGGCCTTTGCCAGTTTAAGATTACTTTATTTGCTCCTCTACAGTGAGCACATCAACCACATTCAAGTTTTAGGTTTCCTTCCCTTTCCCTATTCCTCCCATACATGTTCTCCCCTTAGTGTGTGACCCAGGTCCAATAATACTGATGCATTTGTTTTGGGTCTATAATCTGCATGAGGGAGAACATTCGATTTTTGGCCTTCTGAGCCTGGCTAACTTCACTTAAGATGTTGTTCTCCAGTTCCATCCATTTATTTGCAAATGACAAAATTTCATTCTTCTTTGTGGCTGAGTAAAATTTCATTGTGTATAAATACCACATTTTTACATAGCTAAAATGGCAAGTTTTATGTGATATGAATTTTCCCTCAATACAACTGTGAAAAATCATTTTGAGTCAGTGTTCTTTAAATTCATGTTACAGAACTGCCTTCAATCTTTTCTCCCTCAGCTTGGCAAACTGTGTACCACTGCTCACAAGGCTGAGATCTGCTTGGTTCTGGCTGGCAGGACCATTGCTGGCAGAGGAACCTAGAAGCTGCAGTTCGGATGGGTTGGCCTTACCTTGGGATATTTTTACGGTTGCTGAAGGTGAACACAGTTTATCTCTCAGTGGTCTGGTATGACTAGTGGCTGACCAATTTATAGTTGCAGTGTTCACGAGACTGGTGTTCACTCCATCTGTACCTCACTGAAAGCTTCAGTCAACACACTTGGCATTCTGGTATAGCCTCCCAGATGTCTGCACCTCAATGTGCAGTTAAAAGAGAATTAATTGCTCCTCTGTTGTACTTCAATATCATATGCACCTTACAACAATCTGACCTGGGCCTGTCATTTGGGGCACGGGGAAACATAGCGTTGCTGTTAAGTCATGGAACTCTGTTAATTGCACTGCCAGCTCTAGGCCTCATTAAACTTCAAAATGCTCAAAGGCTTGTCAGGAGGATTTGTGTTACTTAAGTTAAACTGCTTTTAAGACTCAGAGTTAAATAAACAGTGCTTGTGATGCTGAGGATATGCCTGCATGCCTTCACACTGCCTGCATGAGGTAAGTGAGAATCAAGTCCTTGGTTAAATTTAACCAACCAGGAAGAGATCATTTTCCTTCAGTTAACTCCCCAAAATGTTACTTCACTTTAGCTGAACACACATTCATTTGAAATTCACTCCATGGAAATTCTCAGTAAAATACGTGAACAATAGACACATAAGATAAAACCTGTGCCAAAATAATCTTTATGATTTGCACTTCCAAGCCATATAAAATTCATTATAATATAAAAAGACTAAAATAATTGAGGCTCTTTTGAATTTCGATTTTTATCTTTTAAAAAATTTTTCTTTTTTATTATCATATTATTGTTTTACTGGGGCACAGCATGACATTTACAAAAGTTCTTGCAAAACTCATAGTTAAATTAATGCCTCCATCCTTTTCTTTATATCCCCTCCCCCATTACTGAAATAGTTTTTACAGGTCTCATTTTTCCATTTTCATAAGTTGTAGAGCACCCACCTAGCAAGCATGAGGCCCTGAGTTCAAACCCCATACCACTAAAAAAAACCGGAAAACCATTCAGTACTTATATTGTGTACCACTAATGAAATGAGTAGAGACAATGTTCCTGTGGTGGAAGGCTCTTTTGTAAAACAGGTATTATTGACATTTAAGAGAAGGAAATTGAAAGAATTATCAGAGTTACAGGATCCCGTTCACAAAAGTGAAAAGTAAAATATCACTGTGACATGCTTGACCGTGAATGACAAATAGCTCATCATTACTTAGAGAAAGACCAGGGATTCTTGCTTTTCATGGAACAGCAGAAATAGGGAGACAGGGGGAGAAATGACAGGTGGATAAATGAGAGATAACTGGACAGGTAGACAGATACATCGATAAATTTGTTTCTGTGTAAACTGCTTAATCTCAGAAAGACATATGCCATACTGCAAAGTGTTCCTTTGTGCATTATAATACCTAACTTATTTGTCACTCACAGCAACAAGTAATGATATAGATTGGAAGAAATAACATTCCGTGATTGAGAGTACTTATCATCACTTGACAAGCAAAAGAGTGAGACAGCAGTTGCACATTGCTTGGATAGAACACTGGTAATGGTGCCGGTTCTGGAATTATGTCAGCAGGTGTTCTCTCCTTCGGCAACTTATGTGACTTCTTTCACCAAGTTTCTTCATAGGCTGAATTGGACATTTTGTCTACTGTGCTGTGTTGTTTTGAACACTGAGTGAAACATTACAGCATATAAAGTGTTCAGTAAAGGCTTTTCATACAAATAAAAACTCAATCTCTGTCATCGTGATTATGTTTGACTTGCAGTAATGGGAAAAATATAACAGGATATGTAATCTAAGCAAAACTCCAAAGCTTTTACACTTCGGATTTCTTGGTTACTGAATGGGGTAATTAAATTTCATTGAATTCTGGTAAGAACATTTGGATTTTTTTGTTGTCATATAACCAAAAGTAAATTATAACTTAAATCTTTCTACAGTTACTACACATTTACATGTAAGAACCAACTCTGAAAAAACTAATAAATATAAAGAAATATTTATGTCATTTTGATTTGATTAACTCACTGTAGGTCAAGCTAGAAATCAACTTATCACGTTCATTTATCATTGCAACATTTATTTGGTAAATTTGTACCACGTGCAGTTTTAATATTAAGTGCACAGGTAACCATTCTTGTAGTAAAGTAGTTGACACTACACAAAGAGTTCTAAGAAAAGTTTTCAAAAGAGGATAGGCAGTTAAAATATCAAGCATCTTAATGAGACTATCAAAATGTTCAAAAAATATATTTGAGTATACAATTGCTATAATTGCCACACATAGTACCAAAGTGATAACAATCATTAATTAATTTTAGAGTGAAATTCATTTGTCTAATTTCAAATTAGCAATGAATTATCAAATTGGTAATTTTCCTTAATTTATTAATATAGCATCGATGATAAAATTGATACCATTAAGTGTGTGTACACTGAATCCATTTTATACTCAAAGTGAAATGACTCAATTTTATATATGGATACTCTGTCTTGATCAATAAAAGTAATTTTGCACTGGAATGATTAACATCTTCATATTAATATAACATCTGTGAAAATAGAAGTATTGACCTTCAAAAGACTCAACATCAAAATAATTACCTAGACCATCTGGTCACTTGTAGTACTCCATTGTTTTCAGAGACTATTAGAGAAAATGCACCATTATATAAAGATAGACTACCTGCAGTTGTTTGGAAAGGCGGGATAGAGCAGGTGTTAAGACCTGCATAAGGGGCTCGTGGAGTGGCTCAAGTGGAAGAGTGCCTTCCTAGCAAGTGTCAGGTCCTGAATTCAAACCCCAATACCACCAAATCGAAAAAAAGAACTATATAAAACATCCTGAGTTTTAAATGCAAAAAGAGAAAAAAAAATTAAATCTACATTTTCCTTTACCATTTAATATAGTATGAGAGAGTTGCGCATTTCAAAATAATCCTAGCCTCTTATTCATTATCTTTCAATTATTTTCCTATGTAATTAAGATCAGCAAGAATTAAGTATTTTTGCTGTAAGTGTTAAGAAATGATAAGGACTTATACTAGGATGCATTTTGCCATTTTGCATGTGTGTCTACATATATATGTGTGTAAATATGTACATATATGTATATATTTATATGTGTGTGTAGCTGACACCATATGCTAAGCTCATACTTTAAAGGAACTCATTTTCAGTCTTCTATTAGTTTATGCAAATTTGGCTTTCAAAAAATTCTAGCTCTATTAACATGGATATGTAGATAAAAGCACACTTATTAGCATATATTACTGATACAGGGTTTTTATTGTGACATTTACATATGTGCTTATACAAAACTACATTTAAATGTAGATTTAAAACTTCTCTTAGTATAGAAACGAATCGTACACAGCATGTTCTAGCAAACATGGACCAGTTATGCTCACCATAGCAAATCAAAGAGAAATCTGCTGTCAGTTCTCATAAGATTAGGAAACACTTTTACTTCAGCTGAAAAATATGTTGTTCCTTCATGACTTTGATAAAATATTTAAGAGTGCAGAGAAACAAAACTCACATCTGTGAGTGTATGTGTGTCTATCTGTGAGTGCATCATCTGTGTTTGTATCTGTGAGCATGTCATCTGCATGTGTCTGTGTGTGTAAACACATATGTATCTGTGACTGTGTCTGTGTGTATCTGCATGTGCATCTGTGAGAGTCTATCTATGTGTGTATTTGTGACTGCATCTGTGTGTATCTGTGTGTGTTGAACACTACTTTGCAACAGAAGATATTTCAGGATCATCTTTCACTGCGTCTGCCATCCTGTAGTCAGACATTTCACTCAGTCACCCTGGCTTCTTTTATTGGAGAGTAATGTTGGAAACCATGACTGAGTGGCACGTGTGCTTATTACTTACAGAATAGGCTGGCACATTTTGATCCCCTTTAACTCTGGAAAAGTCACTAAGCCCTGTGTTTATGACTGTGCTCCGAAAAGCAACTGAACATTATGGTAGCTCTAGGATATGTGCATCCTACATCTTCTCAGCTCCTCTTAGTTCATTAAACCAATTAGGGATTATGTGGTACATACATCACATCCATGTGTTGTGGGGAAAAACGGAGGAATCAAGAATCATACTCTGTCGAATAGCAATGTAAAAAATCCTCAAGAGAAAGGAGGAAGGATTTACTTTTTGGCTAGCAAATAAAATGGGTATACAACCTGGAGCAACCCAAGACCAGTGCTACAAGAGAAGTGGCCATGAGAGGAGAGTGGATAGAAATGACCAGTAAATTACAGCTGTGGAAGTGTGTGCTGAGCTCTGATGGTGCCTGTTACCTGCCTCATCATCCATTGGTACTTCTGCATGTTACTCCATGGAACACTGTTGTCATTCTCTTTTCGTCTATTGGTTTGTAACAAAATTACTCAATTTTAAGTGGCAGAAACAGAGGCCCTCATATTTTAGCTGCTGGAGTCACAAATATATAATGGTCATTGCTTTCAATAAAACCACTATGCAGGACGCTACTTACCCCTTGAACCCGCACCTTGAATAGCCTGTTTCCAGAAATTTTCAGGTCCTGGGTGTGTCTTGTGTTGGTAAATGATTCCTCATTGTCCCACACACTTTGAAGTAGAGTGTGTTCCTTACTGTACAAGCTCCCGTGATCAATCAGACCTCCTGACACCAAGACACTGGCCACAGCCCAGATGCAGGTAGAGAAAATCTATAATTACAGTCAGGCTCCCGTGGCTCACACCTGTAACCCTAGCTAGGTGGGCGTCTAAGATCAAGATGACACTGTACCAGGCCAGCATCAGGGTAAAAAATTTGTGAGATCCCATCTCAATGGAAAAAGCTGGGCAAGGTGGCATGCCTGTGTCATCCCAGTGACAGAGGGAAGCTTAAAATAGGAGGTCCTTGGACCAGGCCAGCCTAGGCAAAAAGCAACCCCCATCTCCACAATAACCAGGGCAAAATGGCTGGAGGCATGGCTGAAGTGATAGAGTGCCTGCCTAGCAAATGTGAACCTTGAGTTCAAATCACTGTACTGCAAAAAAAAATTATAATCAGGACAAGGAAAATGGAAACTCTTCCTTCAAAAAACTGTTCTTTTGGGCTGACGCTTACTCAATCCCTTTCCCACACGTCTTGGACATTGGTGGCTAAACATCTACTTTGATCACTTTTCTTTGGCTTCTTGCTAGAAATTCATGTAGCAGAAACTTTATCCATAACAGACAACAGATGGAATAATATTAGGTTTGATCACTTTCCCTAACAAAATTCTTTGTCAGTGCATCCAGATTTTTTGCATCTATCAGTATTTCATTTATTGGCTTTGTTATTTATGGTCCCTTTGCCTGTTTGGACCACAGTTTTTAAATTGTTCATTAAGATTTTTTTCAATTTTTTATCTATTATGAATAAAGCTATTATATACATATAATATATATATGTATATATATTATATACATATAATATATATAATATATATATGTATATATCCTGGTACAAATCTTTGTTTGTATGTATCCATTTTTCTTGTGTAAACACATGGGTGCAGACTGCATGGAGTGCACTGTAAGTAGTTGCTTAATTATACAAAAAAAAAACCTCACATCTTCCAACATAATTTCTTCCCTCCAAACACCTTTAAAACATGCAAGTATATGGTATTTTCCAACATAAGGCACCAAATAGAGTCCCACATAGCAGTTTTCATGTAAGAAATATCTGAAGATTTAAACTGCAAACATGGAATTTATTTTAGTAACATATGATTAATTTATACTTTCTTAAAAAATTGTTGTGATTTTTCTCCTAAAATATATCCCTGTCCTTTGACATGTGTCCACAAATTTTATTGAGATCACAAATTAATAATACAGTGTGTCTGTTCTTGACTTTTCCATGAATCAATATAAGATATTTAGATGTTATTGTAATGAACTCAGGGCCTAGGAAAATGTGCTCAGAGAGGACCAGCTGGCAGGAAAGACTGGGAACCATCGTCCTAGTAGTCATAAACTCATTTGGGAAGTTACTGGATTTGTTTATATTATGGTATATCAACCAAGAACCATATAGGATTATAATATGTATGCTAATTTCCTATTGAATAATGCCTTACATTAAATGTTACTTGTCTGCTTTCATTATACTCTACATTTTGAGAAAAAACATTGGTCTGAAAACATAATATAGCTTCTAAGATTTCCCGATATATTCTCAAAATATCAAAATTATGAACATGTATGAATAATGTCTGCTTTGAGAAGATGCAATTAAAAGCATCATGTGTATTGATTTTGTGTCAAATATTGCTAAATTAGAGAATTTTCTAGAACCCATGAAAATACATGCTGATTTTATAAGCACAGTAGATCATTGTTTTTAAACTGAGTTTGTCTTGGTGACACTCCTGAATATAGTTTGCCTCAATGAACCTGACAGCTCCAAGTGATGCTCAGACCTGAGTGACTTTAATCAGTGTTCAAGACCACTGCCTAAGATTTGTTCCATTGTTCAGTGACAAGGGGTCATCTAGCAAAAAAATAGCCATCAGAAGGCTAGTCATTACCCCGGCAAAAAATAAATGAATGGGTGTAATCAAGCAGCTTGGTTATTCACGTTTACTTTGATTTCTAAGTTCAGAATAATTCTATCAACAAATATATCATTAAACTGTCGTGCTGACAGTGAGTTTGGTGAGTAAAGATGGTAATTCCCTGTTTCTATTTTTTCCATTTCTTGTTTTTTCTTCCTTTGTTTCTTTCTTTCTGTCTCCCGCTCTCCCTCTCCCTCACTCCATCCCTCCCTCCCTGTCTCCCTCCCTTCTTTTCTCCTTCTTTCCTTCCTTTTTTAAGTGCTAGTGATTGAATCCAGAGCCTAAGACACGCTAAGCCCTCACTATCCCACAGAGCTATCCCCCAGCCCAAGACCCTGTTTCTAAACCAACATAGAAAAGCCCATGGGTGGTAGCCAAGAGTGTCAAAGATCACTCTGAGCTTGCTTCAGCTTCAGACAGGCTTTTTCTAAGCTCCAGATTCCTTAATTCCCTTTTCTTAGACTTCAGAAAATGTATGCTATAAACCTTTCTCTAAAGTTTGCCATGTGAATGTTTTTTACTTTCTAAGAACTTTATCACCCAGGAGTGTTTCTGTAAGGTCTCTTTTGAAACGTAATTATCTGGGCTGACAGTGTTCCTAGCTTCCTATTTCTGCAAGAGGGTAGTAAGCTAACTTTGGAGGGCAGCTTGCTCCAGGTTGTGAAACTACCTGCAGTCATGAAGAAACACAACGTTGGCCATTACTTTCCCTTTGGGTACAGCCAATGAAAAAACACAGATGACCTAAACTCCCCAACATTCCAGCTCTTAAAAACTGCTATCTTCTGAGGATCACTAAGTAAATAAAATCTAATAATACAAGAGACCAAGGAATGAAAGAGATATATTAAGTTGGCAGAGTAAGTTGTATTGATGTCAGGAATTTCCTGGTAGTGTTTTTCTCCTAATCTGTTCATAATGAGTACTGTAAGAACCCACTAAGGTATAATAAAATGTGATAACCAGATCCAAGAATACTTTGTCTTGTCATCCACTGAAAATCGTGACTAGTATATCTGATAGCAAAAATTGAGGCATTTCTCCCCAATAGCATGCAAAAAATCCTTTCCATCAAGTGTTCTTTTCTTTCACTTCTGGTCCTGTATAGTTCGAATTTTTTGTACACAATTGTACTCTGTCATGAGTAAGAAGATATATCAGTTATAAATTATTGTGATACACAATGCATCCTAACTAGAAGCATTTTACAGATGATCAAATTTTTAGAGAGGTACTAAACTTTAGAAACTACTTTTCCCCTTTTCTTATTAGCATATATTATTTGTATGAAAGAATTTCAGTACTGTGACTTTATTGTAATACTTCCACACATGCAAACAATGCAGCTTGATCAAATCTACTCTCTTTATCACTCCCCTAACCCTGTCTCCTTATTAAAACAATTTCAATAGGCTTTATGTTTCTACTGTCATTGAATAAAGCTCTTTTAGTAATATATGACAACACAGTATAAATGGTGTAAGAATGGTCAAAACCTGTTATTGGCAGATTTATGAATCTAATATACAGTCCATCTTACAACAACATCTGTTTTCATTTTTATATACATAATATAGTACTTTATAAGCTTTTAAGAATGCCTTTGAATACCAGTATATTTTATCCAGTATTTTATGCTTTACATATATGGAGTAAGACAGAAGTAGAGCAGAAGCTGTAGTTTACATCTGATTTCAGGGATTTCTTCATGACTCATTCAAGAATTAGACAGTGGCCACTGTCATCATTATCACAGCAGGGCATAGCACACATATTGACAAATTTGCTTTATTCAGGTATTTCATTTGACTTCAAATAACATGCCTCACTTTATGCTCAGTAAGTGGGAGTTTGAGAACATGAGGTTGACTCAGTAACAGTTCTAGTTAGAATGGACACATGCATGGAGGAGCCTGTTTTATACACATATGCACACCTGTACAGTGCACCCTGACATAGTTAGCAAACATATTCATGTATGTTTCCATTTGTCTCACTGTAATTTCTTAATTTCTATTATATGACCTATATATACATGGATATGTAAGGTTTCAAAATCTCTTTGATTCATAGGATTCATACCAGATATAATTACAAAGAGGAAATCTATACAATAGTAGAATTCTTAGTTTTATTTCCTTAGAAATTAATGTTTATCAAAAAATTAATAACATTTATCGCCTATTTCATTCATATATTTTCATGTACAGCAAGTATTTAGGCAGAGAAAAAATTAAGAGAAATGTCTTAATATGTATCTTCTTTTTTTGTTTCATGTTAATTTCTATTTGAAAAATGCATTTTTCTTCTCAGAGACCTAAGACAAAAGCCATTCATAACGACCCTTTCTTCTCTGTCAACCTGCCACCTTTCTTCCTTCTATTTTTCTGCTGTCATGAAATTGTTCATTACACTGCTCCTTAAATGTCATCACCTCCTTTGCCTTTGGTCTAAATTATATTAAGACCTTTGGCCAAAAAAAACCTCAGTCTCTGATACTTATGATGCACATCTGTCACTTGTGGGGTTGACCTACTCAACAGGTAGGCTTTGCTCAATGAATGTGAAATGGAAGACACACAACATGTAAGAACAAATGCAATTTGGGAAAACACTTTTGTTCCATTGTTTGTACTTCTCAAACCCTTTTGTAAAACTTATGCAAAATATGTCATTAACTTCATGAATATGCAGATTAACAAATGAATCCATTTTTCTTTAGGGGTACTTCAGCAGTATGTCTGATCAAATCGATGTTGGCATGGTTTCTTAAGGCATCCACACAGAAGGACAGACAACTGCTGTGGAGCTTGTGATGAGAAGAAGACCACGATTGTTGAAGATGGCCCTCACAGAACATGGGACCTTGCTGTAGATGTGACAGAAGCACCTTGAAGTATTTTGTGTCTTCCTCTTATGAAGGAAAGTGTTTTTGTATCCTTAAACTGTGACGTGTCTTCAATCATGTGGATATTTATTGACTGTGTTAGTTTTGCAATGTGTTGTGGTATAAAATCAAAATAAACAAATAGGATATGTTCTCATAAATATACAAAAATAATAGTGAGAAGTAGCAAGTGACAGGTACTCTGGGGGACAACGGGAGCAATACAGAGGAAAACAGGGAAATGATATAGCCTAACTATAGAACTGAAAAAGGTTCATGTTTTTAATGTAGCTGGTGAGAACAAGCATGTTCTGCAGGTATAAAGAAATAGGTATTTCCGGGAGTGAATCTGGACAAAAGCAAGGTATATTCCTTTTACCTAGAAATTTTTAAGACATTTTGTTAATTTTAGAATATGATTTAAATATAGTATAATTTTATGTTAATGCAGAGTTTACATCTTTTGTCTGCAATTAATTTCTAATTAGGTTGTCACTTGGTTCTTTATCTATCCATTCATTCATTATCCATCATCTCTCTCTACCAACTGAATTACGTACACATCTTCTTATTCACATGTGCATCTGTCCATTTGTCATTTGTGCATACCTATGTTCCTTTGCATTCTCTGTCCATTATTTTTCACAAGAAACAAAAACAATAGTATTTCAATGACAAAGTAACCATTGAATGATAAGGAAGTACAATCCTCCCATAGTGCTCAAAAGTAGATCTCAGATTCTTGATGGAAAAATTTTCAAAGAGGCATATGGTCTTTTTTAGCAAAGAGGAGTAAGGTGATTGTTTTTGACCATCAGAAGAAAATACTGACATGGAACTAAGCCAGTCTACTTGTGGTATAGTTTGTTTGAAACCTACGATTCTCCTTCAGAGTAGTTAGAAAAAGGAACAGTTAAAAAGAAATTTTAATTACTAAAATGTACTGTAGTTGACTTCTTTTTTTTTTTAAATAGGCTCTTTTTAAGCTAAAATATACTGGCTAGAGATGATAATTTCTCTAACCAAACCGATATAGGAAAATGAAAACTTGTAAGTGTTAAAAATCTGAAATTTTAATATGATGGTCAAGTACAAGTAACGTTTTCTGTTTTTCAAAGTAAAGTTTAAGCATTTTGCTTAGGAATTTTTAACAACCTATTGTAACAATTCAGTGCTACTCTAATTTTTCATATGTACAACCTGACAAGGTTAATTGTTACTAACCTGGTTAATTGGATTCCCGTAACAGAAGTGTATGTGATACACAGCTATTTGGATTTTATGATTGTTTTAAATAATGAAAAGAGTGAAATACCTTTCAGAAAAAAGAATCACTTAATATATAAATACAGTTATGACAATTTTGTTGACAATTCTGTCTAATGTAGAGACAACTCATTTTGAGGGGAACGTCATAAGAGGTGACCATCTCTGTGTGCTTGCTGTTCATCTCCCGTACATGTGACACTTCAGAATGGCTAAGACACCAACAACTGCAAGCCTGTAAACTACCTCACCTGATCCCCAAGGTAAATTGTTGGTCATTTTATCTGTGGAGTCTAACCAATGGCCATACTTAGTACAGGGGTCTGATGGTAAATACTTTGTTTTTTGTGAGCAAAGCGTATGTCCCCTCTCACAGCGCACCACTTGGCAGTTGCTTTGTAAAAGCCATCCCACAATCCCAAGAGAGGAGAGCGATAATGGCAAACACACAGGTAGTGGGGAGATTCACAGAACACAGAATTGAGCAATGCTAGTCTCAGCTGTCTCTTGTCGCTTCACTATTACTCTCCCAGAATCCTTATACATTAACTTGTTTCTTAACAAGAAAGGTCTCAGATCTCCTAATGTGTGACCTACCTAAAGCACACATTCTTAATTCTTCATCACTACAGTAAGCAGGTAAATCAGTTACAGCTTCCCACATCTTCAATTTTCCGATTTCCTGCACCCCAATGCATGTTACAATTCATATTAAACAGAAAATTTTCCTACGTCATTTTTTTCAACATTTAATATTCAACTCTTTCTTAGCGTTCAGTCCTCCATACAATGTGGTCTTCGAATGCATTCTGTATCATTCCCTATCATAATGTGAGAACAAGATTTTCTTCATTTCTTAAAACTGTTTTCAGAGAGATGAGCTGAAATCAGCCATCTCCAAGGATGGTAGAGACTACTGTTAGAGCAGTAATGTGGCACCTCCTGCCCCATTTGTCTACATGGCCATAAACCGGTCAGGGAAAATATGACATTATAAAAGGGGCTATTTATAAAGCTCAAAGATTCAATTGTAATTTGATTCCAAATTGTCTGGTGTGCAGAAGACATAAAAGTGGAGAGGTCAAGGCACAGTTGGCCAATGGGAGAGTGATGAAGTTTAGAACAGAATTTATTTACAACTTTGTAGTACAGTCTCAGTACATGAAGCACACTTGGTTGAATTCAGAATGAGGGTTGTAGTCATCCTAACATCCCTCATTGTTCCGAGAATACTTTGCAGGCATCCTCAGTTGCTGTTTCATACTGTGTTAAGAGATATGCTGTGTGTTCCAAAGGGTAGTGAACCATTTTATTTTTACTTTTATATTCTCAGTGTTCCTCAAAAAAACTTGCCACATGTATTGTATTAAAAATGTTCAGTAAAAATGTAGAAAACTCTCCAGTCAAGTCACCAGTCCATCAGCCGACTCTTAGAATTACTTGACAAAAGTGATGGTTGTATCAGTATTTTCTGAATGTGTAAATGATGCATTAATTAGAATGCATATTAACATGCATTTCATTAATTTAGGTTCTTATGCGTAATAAAAAATAATGAGAAATTGCTTTGGTATATTTCCCACTGGACTCATTTACAACCTAACAGAAGGACCTAAGTCTGGTAATCAGTATAATTTGCATATTTGTGCAAGAAATATCCTCAAATGATAGATCACTATGAACTTTGCTTTATTGATATTTTATAAGTTCAGGTAATTGGATGGTGAATACACTTGGGAGAAAAACACGTCTAGAAAATGTGAAACCAAGCACATTTAAATATGACACTATCCACTGAGAGAAAGTCTCCTTTGACTTTTGTCTTTGTGTGTCTGTGTAGATCACTCAGACCCACACATGGCTCATGAGTAAATTATTATGGCAGTAGTGTTAATGAAATCTAATCATAGTTGAAGATCCTTGAATAATTAAAAAACTACTTCCTCTTCCTTTATATGAGCAACAGTAGCAAATTGTGTGTAAAATAATGTAAATTAAATATTCCTTCCCAAAACAAATACAAGCCTACATTTTCGCTTCCGTTGAGTAAGACTAGTTTGAGAGTTGAGGGTCACTGTTGACAGTTAGTGGTTTAACAGTACTTTTAGAGCTGGTGAGAAGATAACTGGAGAATATTTTGATAACTTACATTGAAACAAATTAGAAGTTTTTCAAAAATGGATGAATTTTTGAATAGGTGACATAGGTGACCTACCAAAACTGAACCAAGAAGATATAAAACCTAATCAGTCTGGAGTCAGCGGTCAGACTGAAGCAATAACAAAGGGGTCTCCTGATAGAGGAAGTCAAGGACCCACCAGATTTTCTGATGGATCCTAGCGAAACCTTCAATAGACTAACATCAGTGCTCCTCAGCTATGGGACAGAACATAAAGGGAAGCAATGCACAAAAGTTCATTCTGTAAGGCTGGTAATAATCTGATAGTAAAACCAGATAAGGACACAACAAAACCAGAAAACAATTTCCTTGATGGACATGGGCATAGTAAAATATGTGCAAATCACATTAACAACACATTGCAAATATCATGCATGAGGGTCAGCTCAGTTTCCAGTACTGATACTGCTTTGCAAGGATGATTCAACCAATTAAATGAGGACATGTGGTACCACACAGGGAGAATCAAATTTGTAGATCACGTGGTCTTCCTAACACATGCAAGGAAATCCTTTGCTGCAACTCAATAGCCCTAAAGCCGCTAGGAACAGAAGGATCATCTGTCACTGCAATAAAGTTTATTTATTCATAATATTTATTTGCTAAAGACATGTAAGAAAGTCTGCATTCTTAGACTTTTAAGTGTATAATACAATTTTGTATCTGTACGCAGTTGCAAATGTGCTCCCTATTTAGGTCACTTGACCACCTGTGGATTTATTTCTTGGATTTCCATTCTGTTCCTTTATCCTGTATGTTTGTCCTTCTAGGGACATACTGATTTAATCACTGTACTTCATGAGGAAGTATAGTCATCAATTTTTTTTCTTTTTCATGATTGTTTTTACTATTTGAGATTTTTGGGATTTCTTACAAATTTTACTTTTTTCCAAAAAAAGTGCTATTGGCATTTTACCCAAGAGTACATTCATTTATATGTCTCACATGGTTCTGTTTGCTTTTCTGTGATAAACGTTTTTATCAGCTGACCTCAGCTAAAAAGAGCTATCATCAAGTAGAAAAAAAATGCTTATCAAACATGCAGAAAAAGGGCACACATATACTCTTGGTGGGACTGCATGATTAGAAAGCAATAATGAAAAAATGTGTGGAAGATTCTCAAAAGCTAAAAATAGACCTCCCATATGCTCCCATGTGCTCTGGTTACTGCAGCACTCGTCACAAGAGCAAAGAGATAGAGCTAACTGAGGTGTCCACAGATAGACACCTGAATTAAAAATGAATACAAATATGAATACACATATTATATAAATATATATGAATATTTATGAGTGGAGGAGGCAGGATGAAGCACAATGAGCCTAGCACAGGAAAAGACCACACATTCTTGTTGCTGATGGGTAGAGGCAAATTGCATTCCAGCTGTGTCATATTTTCAGACACCCCTCATGTACATTAGACTGAAGATCAAAAATTGAACTAGAAATAAGAAAAATATATTAATTGTTTTTGGAAAGTTTGTGGGCTATCTGGAAAAAGATATAATTAAAATATAATTAATAAGAAATGTTTTAAAATAAGACAAGAGGCTGAGATGAGTAATATTTCATCATATACATTTAAAATCCAAATAGTCCTATTTTCCAAAGTACTGTAAGCTTTTTGTTTTATCTAAGTTGTTTTTTAGTTTATGATACTTTCCCAAATTGTAAACCTCTGTTTTGAAAAGGATTTTAAAATTGTTTATTTGCTGTCCTCACCTAGGCTTTATTCACACAAAAAGTCTTTCAAAGGTCACAAGTTTGATTTCAGTTTGCCAGTGATTTCTAGTAACAAAAAAGTTTAACATGACATTTTAATTTCTTTCATACCCTTAAATACAACTAATGTCAGAGAATGAAATTTACACTTGATCTTTAATTTTTCACCCTTATTAAATTTTGGAGATTATAAGAAATAGTGGCTAGAGAAATTATTGTGTCTTCAAAGCACAGTCACCTATCTGTGACTACTGACATGGTAAGCTTCCAAAGAAATAATTCATGACCAAGGTGTTATGTACTGTAGTTTTCCATACTACACCATACCTAACAAATAGTCATTTCAGAACTGCTCTTCCAATAATACTGTACTGTGGTCAATAAAACTTGTAGCATCTAAGATTAGACACCAGTTTGAGCACCAGGACTTGTGCTTAGATCAATCTTCAGTGACAACAGGTTCTGTCCTACTTAACATTGGCAACAACTCACTTCCATCTAGAGATTATGTTTGAGAAAGAAATTAATCTTCAGCATATGATTTAAAAAGGGAAGGCGCGGGGATCGCACATATACACATAAGAATGTGTGTGTGTGTGTGTGTGTATCATCTTAAGAGTTCATGATTTGAAATTTTCTATTACCACTATAATGATCACCTTTCAAAATTTACTTGAAAGTGTTTTTTAAATTACTTTTGTGCAGAGTTTTGTAGCACATCATAATAATTTTGATGAGACAGTAAGTTATTCTTATAGGCAAGAATAAGTATTTTGTCAATTTCTTTACATGATAAATGTCATTTTACAACCTGAAAAATAATGGATGTCTACCATTTGTCTTCTCCATACTCTGCAAAGATGATATATACATATAAAATTCCTTAAAGATATTATAAATTCTTGCTCTGGCTATTTAATTTTACTGGACAAACAGCATAGACATTTGTTGGACTTCTGATTATTATTCTAGTCCTCCGTGTAGAGAAATGACTTAAGAATTAAAGAAAAGTGCTTAGGTGTTACATCAAGAAAAAGGTGGTCCTTCATGGTTATTCTGACCTAAAACTTAAGTTTTCAGCTCACTTAGGAAAAAAAATTTGTCTAAATTTTTAGCAGTCTCCAAAATCATATTATTTAGTAATTTTCAAGAACATGAAGTTTATTCCTTCTAAATAAACGTTTTACCCTTTGAGCAGCAACCCTCCTTCCCTTCACTCTGCTATCAACCATTCTGCTTTCTGTGCTTGATTTTGCAACAGCTTGCTTCAAATACCTGCAATTACTAGAGTAAAGGAACAATTTGGGATGATTTTTAAGACTGTAAAAGTTCGAAAGTGGAAGAGTTAAGTTTGATGAGGTTAAACATATGTACCAGCACCATAGGGGATATTTTTGTTAGAGCTGCTTGTATCAGTCAGCTAGCTTTTGCATCACGGTGACAGAATGAATGTCTGCCAGCCAAAAGCAGGAGATACAGTAGTACAATGTGAGTGTGCATGTGCGCGTGTGTGTGTGCATTTGTGTGCATGTGTGTGTGTGCATGTGCGTGTGTGTGCATGTGCGTGTATGTGAATGTGCATGTGTGTGTGCACATGTGCATGTGTGTGTGCATGTGCGTGTGTGTGCATGTGCGTGTGTGTGCATGTGCATGTGTGTGCACATGTGCATGTGTGTATATGTGTGTGCATGTGCGTGTGTGTGCATGTGCGTGTGTGTGCGTGTGCATGTATGTGAATGTGCATGTGTGTGTGCACATGTGCATGTGTGCATGTGTGTGAATGTGCATGTGTGTGTGTGCGTGTGCGTGTATGTGAATGTGCGTGTGTGTGCGTGTGCATGTGTGCATGTATGTGTGTGCATGTGCGTGTGTGTTCATGTGCATGTGTGCGTGTGCGTGTGTGTGCATGTGCGTGTGTGTGCGTGTGCATGTGTGTGTGCATGTGCATGTGCGTGTGTGTGCATGTGCGTGTATGTGAATGTGCATGTGTGTGTGCACATGTGCATGTGTGCATGTGTGTGTGAATGTGCATGCGTGTGTGTGCGTGTGTGCACGTGCGTGTGTG
Organism: Castor canadensis; assembly: GCF_047511655.1. Classification (NCBI taxonomy): domain Eukaryota; kingdom Metazoa; phylum Chordata; class Mammalia; order Rodentia; family Castoridae; genus Castor; species Castor canadensis. The sequence goes on from NC_133394.1 coordinate 2,855,592, forward strand.
TGCATGTGCGTGTGTGTGCGTGTGCATGTGTGCATGTGTGTGTGTGCATGTGCATGTGTGCATGTGCGTGTGTGTGCATGTGCGTGTGTGTGCGTGTGCATGTGTGCATGTGTGTGTGCATGTGCATGTGCGTGTGCGTGCATGTGTGTGCGTGTGCATGTGTGCATGTGTGTGTGCATGTGCGTGTGCGTGCATGTGTGTGCATGTGCGTGTGTGTGCGTGTGCATGTGTGCATGTGTGTGTGCATGTGCATGTGTGTGAATGTGCATGCGTGTGTGTGCGTGTGTGCACGTGCGTGTGTGTGCATGTGCGTGTGTGAGAGTGCTTGAGCTCACAGTTTAAGAGGGTTCAGCCTATGGTGGCAGAAGCCTGTGGTGGAAGATTACACCTCATGGTGCACGGGAAGCAGAAACAGTGACATGCAAGAGCCATGATAAGACACACCCCCAAGGAGGACACACCCCAATGACTTCCTTCCTCTCATTTATCTCACATCCTAAAGTGTCCAGAGTCTCTGAAGATAGTGCCACCAGTTAGTGACCAAGCGTTCAAGACATGAGCACCTTAGGGACACATCATGTTTAAGCCACTATTACGAATTTGCCAAACATTGAGTAGCCCCAACAGTAAAATTTTATTTTCCTTACAGTGCTTGAGGCAAGAAGTACAAACTCATATTGTAAACTGTGTTGGTTTGTTCTGAGCCATCTCTTCTTGGCTCTTACAAGGCTGTGTCTTCACGTCCTCTTCTCTCTGTACATGGACATGGAGCCACAGGTCCTTTACTGTAGACAGCAGTCATGTTACACCAGGACCTACCTGAATGATCTCGCTTTTACTGATCTACTGCTTTAATGACGAATCTCCAAATAGGTCACATTTTGAGGTCTTTGGAGTTAAAAATTCAACATATCAATTGTGGGTGGAGATAGTGAGGGAGAATGGCAGTTACCATGCTGTAACAGAATATGGTCCTCACAACAAAAGTCTTTGTTTTCTTATGCTTTCACAATAAAAATCTATTAATCACTTTATACACTGCACAGAACAATACTACAAATTTTGCAGCTTAAAAGATTACCTATTTATTTTGTCTCCATTTTGTAAGTCCTAAGTCTGGGTGCAATTTGTTCTGAAGGATGGAATCTGTGTTTTCACAAGGTCTCTGTTCTCATCTAAGCATTGGTTCCTCTCTCTGGATCTTGTGGTTGTTGGTAGAATTCAGTTACTTACACATGTAGGAGTAATGTCTCTATTTTCCTGTTACTGGTTGATCGGGATTAAACTCATTTCTTAGTGCGCACCCTCAGAAAATACCTACTTGGCCCTTTCACAGCAGGCAGCCTATTTTATTCGTGATGTGAATCTTTGACATCAGGAAAAAGACAAGCCAACTCAAAGGGATAACTTCAAATTTTGACATTAGAAGGAAAAGTCAGAAGTTGTGATCTTAATAACATAGGACAGGCAAAAAAAATTTTACACTTTCCCCTGTAATTTAACTAGCAATCATGACTAGAGTTAATGAAATACATTTATATTCTCAAAGGACATGCACCTGCATGCAATTTCCTACTTACAACTCCAAATTACCAGATTGTTCATGATAAAAATCAAACTTCAATGCTCTTTTGCTTTCATATCCAGACAAACAAAGGTGATCACAGGATCCTTCACTTAGTAACGAATTTTCTAACTCCACGAGTATTTGAATCCATTGAGACATCCTCATCATGAACACAAACTCCCACTAACTTTTCTAGAAGACTCCTTCTACAAGCTCATGACCAATCAATGAGTCCATTGAATTCTGTCTCAGGTCAATACATTTCTTTCTTTCACATCCTCACACACTGGTCAAAGTGTGCCATGCCTCACCTTGGTCTAACACATTCACTCGCTTATTGGTCTATGGTCACAGCTCTATCTAACATGCACTAGTGAAAGTGTATAAAATAAACAAGCATATTTATCTCACATAGGTTTGGCTGATCAGATAAACTGATCTTTTAGATATATGAGTCAGATATTAGAACTCCACTCCTATAAATGACCAGGTGACACTCTGCTCTTAAATTTTCACTGTAGAAGCCCAGTTTGACCCTGTCCCACCCATTTTCCCCAAAGTTCCTACCAGCTGTCCCTTGCCATTTAATTTTCACTTATACCTACATAATCACCTGATGGAAACCTTGTCCTTGTCTCCTCCAAGTCACCTCTTGGGTTCTTTACCTTTCACATTGTAGCCTCTATGGGAGAAACCATTCTTTTCTTTTCTTTCATGACAAGTATCACCATTTTTAGTATTTATCAAAGTAGTTCTTACATTGACAATCCCCTGAAAAGAACTATGAGCTTACTGAAGGAAAAACGTATTTTTTACTTATTAATTTATATTTATCCAGGGCCTGTGACCATAATTAATGTAGAGGTAATTTCCAAAAAATGTAAATTAATGAAATAAGTATTCTATTTTTGTCAACTCTGTTGGAAATGGACAAATATTTATTAAAGGCAAATTACAGAGGATTTTATTAGTAATCACATTATATGTTATTTCTTAAGCTCAGATATAAGTACAGAGATATTAGCTTGCTGTTTTTTATATTTCATAAATGTTTGTACTTACAAAATGTTATCTTAATTTTAGGAAGAAAATCATTTTATCTACTACATTTTTGGGTATCTATCTTTTTCTATGTTATCTCAGTGTGGTGGAAATAAATTAAGAATATGGAGAAGCTCAAGTTATGACTTTTTTGACAAATGCAGATGTGTATCTGTCAATCATCATGTGCAGTAGGAATAAATTTCATTCCAGAATTACACAGACAAACTAGTCATCAGGCACTATGAGTGTCGTTATCGTGATTGATTTACTTGTCATGTTGTTCATTATCTATACAACACACAAATGCTAAATAAGTATTTGTTCAATTAACAGATAGTTGAATGAATAGAAGACTGAATGGATGGATAGACAATGAGATTTCATATGGGAAAATTTGAGACAAGAGTTAGGGATAACCCATCCCATGGAATCATAGTTCTAGAATATAATCAACACATCTTTCCTGTGAAATATACTACATATTATCACTATATATTATCACATACTGTATATTAATTTTAAAAGTCCCTGCAACTCATGGATATTTCCCTTTTTTCCTCCTAAAATATTATTTTATAAAGCAATCGTTCATATACAATAAAAATATCTTTAAAGTAATTTAAAATATTAATTACTATTTTTGATTTAACATATTTAATTAAATCTATTTAAGTTATTATTTCTACTTAAAATATTATCCATCTAAGATTGATAGTTTGCATTCTAAAATAAGAAAAAATAGATTCAGTGGTTTTCTGTTTCATGTCTCTCTACAGAAGTCATATAAACTAATGACTGAATGATGGTATTTCAAAATTTACCTCAAACCAGTGAATCATCAATATTATTTCTGTCACACTTAAATGACACTAAACAATATAAAATTTAAATGATTATCCATTGATAAGCCATGGATATGTGAAGTAAATATGTTTATTTTATACACTTTTACTAGTGCATGTTAGATAGAGCTGCGACCTCCAAAGCTGCCAGTGTGGGTCAGATCAATTGCAGTGGTCATGCTTGTGGACTTGATGGGCCACCACAGTGAATGGATCACAGGCACCACTGAGGAAGGACTGATTGTTTGATTGAATAAGAGCAGAAGAATGAGATGGCAGGGTTGTCTTCTTCACCTTCTACACTCTCTTAATTTTTTCTAAAAGTCAATATAACTTTTAAAATTACAATACATTACTTTAAATATTTCATAAAGCATATTATTTTATTATGTTAGGGTGAAGGAGATAAGACAAATGTATTTATCTGAAAATGATATAAATAAATCCCCCAAATCTTGTGTTAAAAATTTTTTATTTTTGCTATGAATTATTTCCTATTAAAATCGATGTACTTCATATGTTAATAAATATATGCTATGTATACTTTATTCTAAAGAAATCCCCATTAATATTTTCAATTTGGAACTATAATTGAGATTCATTTATAAATCTACTTAATGTTTCCTCTCAGTATTTTTTATAGTGATAAATGTAAATCCAAATTAACAAATTATCTTTTCTTCTTTACTTTTTCCCTGTGGCTATCTTTCCTCTATTTCCACACATTGTGAATGCCTTCATATAATTTTATAATGCTTATTCGATTTAATGAACTCAGGTAGAGGTGTAATCAAAAACTGAGTTATATCCCTGTGCTCTTCAAGTAGGATACAATGTTAGTGGTGATAAGTCAGTCACAATAAACTTTTCAGGAAAATTTTCTAAAATATTTTTTAATTATTTGTGTATTTGCTCAGCTGGACTCTCTCTCTCTCTCTCTCTCTCTCTCTCTCTCTCTCTCTATATATATATATATATACATTTATACACACATACATATACACACAAATATATCAAAGATATGACCAATCAAAAATGCACAAAATTCAGCATGAAAATTCATCAAAAAACTCAAAATAGACCAATCTTATGACCATGCCCTACCATATATGTGAAGACTTTCAAGTCAGTATACAAGGGAGGTACCCAGATACCCGTGTTATTGTATCTTTGTTCACAATAGCCAAACTATGGAATTGCCAAGGTGCCCAAGAAGTGATAAAAGGACAAGGAAAGGATATATATAAAATGATGTATAATATATACTATTATATATATATATATACCTACTATGAATATTACTGAACCAAAAAGAAAAATGAAATTGTGTCACTTTTGCAAAAATGGATGGAGATTATTATGCTGAATTAGGAAATACAGGCTCAAAAAGCCAAGTATCGCATGTACTCACTGATTTGTGGAAGCTAGGTCTAAAAGGATGATGATTTTTAATAATGATAATGATAATAATAATGGGACATGAATGGGGAAAGAGAGCCTGTGGAGGAATCAATGGGAGGAAGGACAGATATTGAGGTGTGAAGAGGATTAAATCATGTGACAGCCCCTCATATTATTAATGCATGCTCATGCAAAAATTTAATGAAAATACTAAAAAGCATTGTCTTTTGGGGTCCTATCTAGAAGACTAAAGGCTTGTTACTTTCATATTTTTAAGAAGGAGGTCACTCTAAATATGTTTTCAATCATTTAGGAAATTCATTCAAATAACAATAATGCAAACAGAAAATTGCCATGTTATTTAAGGTTCTAGATGTTATTTAAGGTTATTTAAAGTCCCAGAAACTGAAAACTCTTGTAGAGATGTTTTACACTGCTCCTACTTAAAATGAAATTATAAAATGATTTTCATTGAATTATTTATTTTATATTTTCTACAGCTAGTTTGAAGCCTTTTTAGGTTTTTTTTTATATAAAGTCATTCATCATTAACTAAATAAAATTGCATCTGGTTTAAATAGGAAATTCCCCCACAGGCTTGCATATCTCAGGTGTGGAAGGCCTTTGGGGAAATGATTGGATCCTGGAGGTTCTGACTTAATTGGTGCATTAATCCCTTAATGGTTCACTAATATGATAGCATCTCAAGGAGGTGGTGAAGAGCGGTAGGTGGAAATAGCTGGAGGGAGTAGGTCATTGGAGTGTGTCCTTTGAGGGTGTATTTTGTCCTGATTCTTTCTTGTGTTCACTTTGTACCATCTCTGGCTGCCATGTGCTGGACTGTTCCTCTCCACCACCACCTCCCCACCATGAAGGACTGAGACTCTAAAACAAAAGCTGACATATGTCCTTCCTCCATTAATTGTTCTCTTAGGTTTCTTCACAGCAGAAAAAAATTCTAATGCAATAATATGTTTTCACTTTTATATGCCAGAAAAGAATGTGCATATTAATAAATTAAATGTTAAACTTCACTTTTCATTTTAAAATCAGTTGTTTTTCCTTAGAAATTGTGTGTAATTCTTTGCTTAAAATACACTATGCATCTGTATCAATAAGGACTATTTGCCTGGTGTTGCTTATACTCTTCATACTGGGTAAAAGTAGCATCATTAAATAAATTGGGAGGCGTTACCTCCACTCTTAATTCTGAAAGAGTGTGTAGAATTGGTTACTTTGTTATTGAAGCATTTATTGGAATTCTCCTGTGATACCATCTCTGTAATTCTTTTGGGGTAATTTTAAAATGAAAAATGTAATATCCGTACTACTTACATTGGTATTTGAGTGAGCTATTTCATATTGAGGGAATTGCAAGAATGTGTGCTTTTGAATAAGTGCTCCAGTTCATCTGAATAGTTAAATACCTGTGTCACCTTGTTCACAGAATTCTGTTGTCATTAGGAATGACTGTGGTGTAACCCTTGGGTCATGTCTGATATTGACATTTTCTTTGACTCCATGTATTTGCTTTGGCAGGCTTGATAAATGTTTTCCACTGTACTTGATTTTTCCAATGTCTGGTTATGTTATTTATTTTAATTGCTTATCTCTTCAATTTCTTTGTGTTCTTCTGTTCTTATTTTATTCTTTATGCTTGATTTGGGCTTATTTTACTCTTATTCATGTAGTTTTTGGAAATGGGAGTTGCAATTAGGTTAAAATATTTCTTCATTTTCTAATTGTAATGCTTTGTATCTTCTGTGATTTTTCTCCCATATATTGTATTTTCAGTTGTATTCAATTCACTTTTTGTTAATTTCCCTTGAAAATTCTTTACAAGTGTGTGGTTTAGTTCTCAAATCTTTAGAAACTTTCCATTACTGATTTTTGGTTTGATTCCATTGTGGACAAAGAACATATTTTGTGATAATGGTGAATAGAGGTATGTTTTAGGGTAACTTGAAATATCCAGTCTAAGATTTTTGGATGGAGTGTCCTATAAATGTCTTATAAATGAACTGGATCCTTTCAGATGGTAAGGTTCTTAATTTTGTTCTATATTTCTCTGGAATTTTTTCCTAATTAGTGTATCAATAGATGCGAGAAGTAATGAATTTTATGAACATAAGAACACGTTTATCTGTTCTTTTTATCAGTTCTATCGGACTTTGGTTTTCATACTTGCAGCTTCATTGTTTGATACATAAACATTGAGACTGCTGTCTTCTGAGTAGAGTGACTTACTTAATGGAAATTTTCTTGGCTTTGTTGTCTACTTTATCTGATGTTAATACAACCCCTCCATCCTTTCTTTTTGATTAATGTTTTGCATTTCTCATATTAACTCATAAAAACTACAAATCTTTGTATAGCTGTTTTGGTCTTTTCCAAAAACTGGTTACAAAATTGTAATTATACATATATAACTTACCACAATTGATTGGTGTTGTCACATTACTAGTGAATGTATTATAGAGATCTTATACTTTATGTCTAATTATCTTTTTCTATTTATAGTATAATTGTCATAAATATTTTGTACTCATTTAGAAGTCCAATACAATTTTATAATGTTGCTTCAACTGTCAAATACAACTCAGTGAATTGAGATGACAGGAAAACCTATTTCCTTTTATTTACCATTTTTATTAACATACATTAATAGCATAAGGGATTTCATTGGGATAATACCACAGATGCATTCAATACGCTTTGAAATATATTTTCTGTAATCATATATTTTAGTCTCTACGTATTTTTATTCTTCCTTGGATGGTTCAAAATGCCTTTTTTCATCATTGTTAGCCATGCTTTGCTTTGGTTGATGCTTCTTTCCTTTCATTTCAAACTTCCATGTGAATTCCTTCTGACCTCCTGGTCTGTGACAAGGAATCCACCATCACTGCATTTGTCTCTTTGGGCTATGACTGCTCTTATTCCTTTTTGACCTCATTTTCAGAAGTTTGAATATGCTTGACATGGATTTCTTTGTGTCATTCATTTACATTCCTGACTGCAGTTTTATGTCTTCTACCAAATTTGGAGATTATGCATTTATGTCTTTGAGTTTATTTTCAGATGCCCTTCCTTGTCTGCTCCTTTTTTATGACACAGATATTAGATCTTTTGTTCTAAGTACTCAGGCATGTCTCCTTCAGGCTCTGTTTTCTTTTATCTTTTTTTGTTTGTTTGCTTCAATTGTCATTGTATTTTTCAAATTAGGTAGTTCCTACTTTTCTATGTTCCAGGTAACTTCCTGTTTTCCTGTCCATTGTATGATTGAGCCTTTCTCATTGACTTTTTTCTATTTGGGTATTGCATTTTAGTACAGAATGTTTTGACTTGTTTCAGTTTAATTTCTATTTCTTCACTGAGACTATTTTTTCATTTATTTCAATTATGTTCACATAATTGTTCATTGAAGCATTGTTATTATTACTGTTTTAATATCTTTGTCAGATCATGATAACATTTCTCTCATTTTGGGTTTGCAATATTCAATGTTTTTTTAAATTCAAATTTAAACTATATAGGAAATGACTAAGCAGCAGATAAGACTTGAGTATTTTGGTGTAAGGCACTGCATCTTGGTTGAATCTATTGCTTTGGATTACTTTCTCTGAGATGGTTTCAGCCAGAGAAATAGGGGCCAGGTACCTTATTCTACATGGGGTGAAGGTTCTGATTTTGCTCTCAGGCTGTGCTGACACCTGAATGGTTAAAGTTACTCTTAAGTAGTTGTGAATTAATGATTCCCAACAAGCATGGAGCACCATGTTTGGAGGTGTCATTTTGCCTTACTAAAGTCCGTGTGGTCTCTACACTCTCTGGCCTTTGCAGACAGTATTCCAGAAGGCAGGTGGGGAGTCTTATTATTGTGAGGTGGGACAAGATATGAGCTCTTCATCATGTTGTTTTTTCCATGAAAAACAACCAGGTAACCAACCTGTCTGGAGTCTGACTGGTATGAAAGTTTGGTTCTCTGAAGTTTTACCTGGTACTCTACAACAGCAAATATTACTACTTGGGGCACATTTTTTTCCCCCCTGTGGTACCTGGAAATAGTAGAGAAGTTTTTTTCTGGCTTATTTGTCTTGTGAGAAGATTATTTTCATGCTCTTTAATATAGAGATAACATACTTTTTGGAGTAGTTTTTTGTTGCTTTTTGTTTGTATGATAGGACCTGGTAGATTTTCTTAACTGCTAGCTTTTCAAGTTTCAAGTCTATGGCAAAGAAGAAAATTGAAGATTCCACAAAACTCACCAATAGTTTTTTTTTTGCTCAATTCTCAAAGTGCCTAGACAGTTTATAGTCTTCTTTATACCTTTTACAGTCTATTTCTTTTATATTTAGTTCTAAGAATTTTAAGTTTTATGTGAAGGAAAGAATAGGAAAAAGTTTACCTAATCCAGCTCCAAGAAAAAGTTATGTTTAGCCTGTTTTTAATCAGAAAAAAATGAATGCAAAAACAAAACAAAACAAAACAAAGGAAACCATTAAAATATCTATCAACAGGAAAATGAATGAATACACATAATATATATATGCAATGGGCCATATTTGGTAAAGTGAAATGAATGAATTACATATATTCCCAAATGAATTCATAGAAGGGTAACTAATAAAAAATCATCTATAGTACCTAAATATTCAAAAGTAAGCCCTAATTCCAGATACATTTAGAAGGAGCTGAAGATGGGAACTAATACATCCTTCTGATGCTAGTATCTCCAGAGAAAAGAGTGGAAGATCTGGAGAGCAACTACATGGAGAAGTAATGACAAGAGTGAACAGAAAGAGCCATAATTAGAAATATGGAAAAGTGTGGAAAGCATCTCAGGAGGAGAGAGAGGCAACACTCTTTTTCTGGTGGGGGACCAAGTGTGGAGCTTGGATTATAAGCAGTTGCTGAGGGCAAGGAATGAGGTGGAAGAAAAAGTAAAAGCTTTGAAAACAAGCATTGTAGTTGTATTGTGAACAGAAACTTATGTTGAAATATTTAGAGAGTGTAATGGAGAAAGGAAGAGAGCACTGTGGAGAGTGCAATGAGGAGAACTGGCACAACACAGTCTAGGGGAAGAGAGGAAAGACGTGAAGTGCAAGAGACATATAAAACACTATTAACCAACACTGAGCACTTTGAGGTCTAAGAAGACCAGGTCCTGGACTTCATATAACACAGAGGCACTTGGAAGTTTTCTCTTTTTTCTAGTCCTTGGACACAGTACCGTGGTGGGAAGTCATTTTCTAAGACTCCATCTGAGATTGCAGTTTCAGGAGTCAAATTTCCCTGCCTTGTCCTGGGTCTGAGAATCCACAGGAGGTCCAGACTCTTTTCCATTGGTACAAGGCTGGAGAGTGCTCATGCTGAAAGCAAGGCTGCAATCCAGGGCTTTGGAGGGCTCTGGATAGAGGGAAACTTGTGTGGAAAGGACACTTGCTTCCCATTTTAGCCATCAGATTGGTGAGGTAGAACCTATCTTTTTCAGAACTATAAGAGTGGGGAGGAGTGTGGCATGTGATTAAGTGTGGAAAGTGGGAGAAGTGGAGATGGTTGACTTCAAGCCTCCTGTCAACATGGCACTGCATCCCCTTAGGGAATCCACATCACAGGGGCAGGCAGTAGAAAGAGCCAGACTAGAACCTGCCTGTAGAAAGCTCATAGTCTCCCCCTTCAAATCCTGAGAAACAGGAGTACCACTGACAGTAGTTGCTGCTGGGTTTGCCTGCAAGCCACACCATGAACAACATACAGTAAAAAAGAGGAAGCCAAATAGCACAGGAACTCTGCTCTCAACACAAAGTGCAACTCAGAAGTGGCCTGAGAAAGAAACATTGGTTAGTCAAGATACAAGTTTTTGTATTGATGCCTAAGTGATTAGCATTCAAAAAGGATTGGAAACCCATCCCCTTGCTTTATTTAAAAATAATTGTTTCCTTGCTTGCTTGCTTTCCTATAGGGTCTATTAAAATCACACTGATTGAATGAGCTATATATACATTATTCTTCAAATTTTGAACAGTTCTATTCTCTTTGCTTTTCTATTTCTCTTCTAAAAACTACAGCAGACAATTTCCAAAATATTGGGAAAGAAATAAACATTTAGATATGAAGCTTTCATAATGCCAAATAGACAGGAGCAGAAAAGCAGCTCCCAGTGACAGATAGTAGTTAAACCATTAAGAATAACAGTAGATTGCTCAACAGAAACTTTAAAAGCCAGGATCACATGGACTGATGTACTTCAAGCCCAGCAAAGCTGACCTTCATAATTAAATTAGAAAGACCTAAGACTTTCTGTTATAAATACAAATGAACATAATTCATGATTATTAAACCCAGACTGGAGGATTAAATAATAAAATGAAAACCCAACTGTTTGCTGCCTTCAAGAAGCATGCCTCGCTAATAAAGATGAATACAGCCTTAAAGTGATGGAATGGAAACTCTTCCAAGAAAATGGAAGCTGAAAGGAGCAGGAGTAGGTATACTCATATCTGACCAAATAACCTTTGTACAGAATTAGTCAGCAGAGACAAGAAGGTCACTTCATATTGATAAAGGCATCAATGAATCCATCAAGTGGATTAACACATACCCACAAAACACTGACACTACCAAATCATAAAGCAAAAACTGCTGGTCATAAAATTATAGACTGACCCAAACACAATAATATTGGGTTACCTCAGTACCCATCTCTCATGAATATAGAGGTCATGCAAGAAAAAAGATGCTTCAGAATTACATGATGCTGCAGTCAAATGAATTTAATAGACACAGGTGGAATACGCCCTGAACAAATGCAGAAAACACTTTCTTCACAACAAATTAAAGAATCATCCTAGGCGACCATCAGTGGATAAAGGAATAAGGAAATTTTGTGTATAGATAAAATGAATTTCTAGTGAGCCGAAGAGAAGAATGAAATTACATTGTGTTTAAGAAAATGGATGGAAATTGGAGAACATCATTCTGAGTGAGGTTAGCCTGGCCCAAAAGACCAAAAATCGTATGTTCTCCCTCATATGTGGACATTAGATCAAGGGCAAACACAACAATGGGATTGGACTATGAGCACATGATAAAAGCGAGAGCACACAAGGGAGGGGTGAGGATAGGTAAGACACCTAAAAAACTAGCTAGCATTTGTTGCCCTTAACGCAGAGAAACTAAAGCAGATACCTTAAATGCAACTGAGGCCAATAGGAAAAGGGGACCAGGAACTAGAGAAAAGGTTAGATCAAAAAGAATTAACCTAGAAGGTAACACCCACGCACAGGAAATCAATGTGAGTCAATGCCCTGTATAGCTATCCTTATCTCAACCAGCAAAACCCCTTATTCCTTCCTATTATGGCTTATACTCTCTCTACAACAAAATTAGAGATAAGGGCAAAATAGTTTCTGCTGGGTATTGAGGGGGGGAGAGGGAGGGGGCGGAGTGGGTGGTAAGGGAGGGGGTGGGGGCAGGGGGGAGAAATGAACCAAGCCTTGTATGCACATATGACTAATAAAAGAAAAATGAAAAAAAAAGAAAATGGATGGAGCTAGAGATCAACCTGTTAAGTAAAATAAACTACTCCTACATAGACAAGTAAAATGTGCTTTCTCTAACATTTTTTATCTTTTTAGTAAAATATTTTCTTACTAATGTTGATTTTGTTTGCAAAATAGGGAAATTGTTACCTACCTAACTGAAAAGATTATTTTGTAACTAAGTAAATATGTGCATAATGCTCAGAATATTTCCAGCAATTTAATTAATTAAGCACTTTAATTTTTAACTTTTAGGAACTATTTTATTTTAGGAATGTCTTTTGATAAATTAACATACACAAAGATATATTATAGATACATGTATATGTGTTTAGAACTTTATTTGGTTGATTAGTTATTCTAATATCTTCAAGGAGTCTCTGGATTCAAGTTGAATTATTTTCCATTTATTGTTAATACAGGTATCGGGGCAAAAGTTTTACTCTATTTTTTTATGCTTACCTTGTTTATCTATTTAAATTCCGTGCATGTCCTTTGCCTATTTTTCTTTTCTGCCTTTTTTTAAACAATCACATTTCTTTATTCATCTCTTTCCGCTACACAACCTGATAATTACCATTTCTATTCTTTTATGTGGTGGTGGTAACTATCTTTTCAAATGCATTTGTTTTAAAATGTTTAGGCATATTGATATCTAGTATTTGTTCACTTGATGTTACTTGTCCAATATTGTATTAGCTGGAATTTTATCTAAATTTTAAACCCAAAATAATCCAATACTTTTTATTTCATAGTGAATAATAATATAAATGCAAAAATCTGAGTGTAAATAATTAGCATCACCATCTCTGCCTTCACGGCACTGGAAAGGACAACTCATGCCTCATCCTCCGGTGGTGTAAGTCTTGTCCATGCCTTCTCGGTAAGTCTGAGCACGGTACAACCTCAAACTTCAGCAGAATCTACCATTGTTCCACTTCTAATAGATGAGTTAGATCAATTAATAATCTAGGTATAAATCTTTCCATCATTAATTTATGTTTTCTTTCTATTATCCTATGAGATTTTCTTCTGGGATTCTGCAGTACACCTGTGGAAGATTTCATGTGGATTTCTTTTACTATTTATCTGGTGAGGACAGAGCATAATCCTTCTCTAAAGTGCTGCTAATTTTCTTCATTTCTGCAATTTTCCCTCAAATATTTCCCCTTTTTTTATCTTCCCTCTTTCATTAATGTGAACATGTGAGTGCCTCATGGATATATGGACTGCCAATTCATTCTATCCCCATGCTTCCTATTTCTAAACAAAGTATATTTTTGTGTCTTTTGCAAAACTCAAGGTAATAAAAATATACTATGGAAGTAAAATTGTTATTCAGGCTGTCTCATTCCAGAGGCTTAAGCATTATGCAAATGTTATCAATACAGAAGAAAATACAAATCAGATAAAGTTTTGATTAATCCTGATATTATTTGTGAGGTAGCTTTGTCATATTTCCTAGTATACACTGAAAGGTGTGATACTCAGAGAGATAATTGATATTATTCTAGGTCAGATGATAGTAGTTGTTCAGGTAGTCTTTTTTATTCATGTCTACCTTGAACAAAACTTTGACTTCCTGTCAGTCCTTCATGTTTTATGCACTTCATATTCTTTTGCAACTATTGGTAGAATGCAAGATACCATTCCATATTCAGTATAAAGAACTGTATGCTAGGCAAGGACTATGAGACTGTATCAGATCCTTTAATGTGTTCACTGAGGCAAAAACGGAGTTGAGGCCCATTTCATCTCATGCCCAAACCTCTAACAAGGTATCATGCTGATATTTGCAGCATGATTATGAAAATTAGGGAAAATAATAGTGATTAATACTGTTAGAGAAATGATTAACTGATTATAAATTTAATTTAGAAGTGATTATGAATTTGAAATTTGGTTCTCAGTCAAAAAAATCTAAATTACTAAGTAGTCTGAGATTTAACCTAGGAATATGATAAAATCCCTGAATTTAAGATGTAAGGGATGTAAGATATTACCTAAGATATTTGAAGAAAGAATGAAATGGGGGAAAATGTAGCTGAAAAACAAGCATTTGTAAGAGGACAAAAGTGAGACAAAAAAAAAAAAATGGCAGCAATGTCCCTAGGAACAAATGGCAACCCTGGAGATGAAAAGGGACCAATGAAGAAGTAACTCCATTTGAGATAAAGGAGATGGGAAGGCTCACTTGAAAGCAAAACATTTAGGGAGACTGAAAAACCAGGTTAGCACACAGATGCTGAGGCACAGTAGTTTCTCTTCCTAGACAAAAGAATCCTAAGGGCAGACATCTAAAGGGATGAGATAGAGGCCCCTAAAGTGAGAATAACATAGCAAACTCTCCCAAGATAAACAAAGAAAGGGGTCTCACCAGAATGAATGTACTTATAAAATATACATGACAGGTTTCAAGTCCATCTCATTAGATGGACTAATGAGATCTACTTGGAATGTCTGGCCTGATGAGGATGGGGGAAGTTAGATGGTTGGGGGTCAGCAGAAAGTTAATCAAACAGCCAATTATAGCTACAGCTTCAAAGTACAGAGGGGACAGGTACCTAAAGTCAGCCCGTATTTAATTTCATAACCTTCAGCTATCCTTTGGTTTAGCTCTTTCACTAAGTCCCAGCTCTCAGGATGCTTTTCTGTCCTTACAATTAACTTTGTTCCTGCTTTACTCTTAACTCCTGGTCCTTGGCATAAATTTGCTTTAACTCTTAACTGCTTGTCTGGTGCCTTCAATCATTGACTGCACAAGGACATGAAATCAGGGAAGAGCAATCCAGTCCAGTAACATATTCATTATCTTCAGGACATGTTCAAAGCAGAATCATACGCATCTACCGGAAAGTGTGTGTGTTTTAACACAAAACATATCCTGTTCACCCAGGATCTAAAAATGTATGTACAAAATACGGGAGAATACTAGCAACTTACAGTAAGTAGGGCCAATTGTGAAGTTATCGGATGTCACAAATGTCCTCAGCAAAAGAAGCAGCGGAAAATACTAAGGGCTTCTCCTCAGGAAAACACTCAAGCTTCTTCACTGTCATTCTATGCTTTCTCCTTTAAAGACTCAGCGCAAGGTCAAAAGTCCACACTAAATTTAGTCAATAAATAAAATCGCTGATTTTTATGAGACTTTAGGGAATTGAAATAAAGGGTAAATGGCCACCTCCAAATCTGAAAGTGACAGCCAAGACTTGTTTATACAGAACAGAAGACACCAGAGACAAAAATCAATAGCAACACTTAAATGTCAATTTTGACAAGTCCCTGGAATGCAGTCTATAGTAAGGACAAGAAACTCATGGAAATGGGCTCATACTGGAGCTCTCAAAACTTGATGGGCTTACCTCAGAAACCTACTGGTTTTTCATTATGTAAGGAAAAGAATTACCCTGGCCATCCACCAATATCCCGTGATAATTCAATTTTGAATTCCATATTCAACTGCATGTTGCCCATATGTACTGTGCTGAATTCCAGACAAGTTCCTCAAGATATCAGTCATATATAGGTTAGAAAATAATTATACTGATGACTTACTTATCATATGAAAACACATAAGAAAAAATCAAGCCCCCTAAGAAATAATCTCTACCAAGACCCAAACAAAATATTTAAATTTTACATTAAAACTCTCATCTACAAATATCTTTTAAATTCTTTTCTAACTTCAACTCTGATGACTTGTAGTAAAACAAAGCCAGACCTGTTGGTTTGAGAGTGCTGAAATGGGCATGACATTTCTGAGTAATGGAACACGAAGTTAACCAAGTGAAAACATTCACTGTGGATTGCACTCCCTAAAACTTCACCTCTCCTCCCATCCACTAGGTTCTGAAGGTTGTAAAAGGCAGAGGACCTTGGGTTCTGAATGTGCAGGCAGCTTTCTTACTCTGAATGGTGCTGTCTTAGAACCCTGCCTCAAACGTTGGATTCCTGGGGAGTAAGAGAGCCTGCCCTGCTCAGCTCTGGGACTGCACCACTCAATCCAGGCTGATATTTTGCCAATAGTCAAACTTGGTAAGCTATTATTCTGTCTGAAGAATGAAGAAAATAGGAGAAAGAGACTAGAACATATTTTTGAAGTCAGGTCTACAACAGCACTGAGGCATGAATGACTTTTCTCTTTAGATAACATGGTCCTATACCACAAACTTTTCAGATTTCTCCCCCAAGTTCCATCCACAGAGCTCTCTGGAAGATGATTTTTTAAAAAAATTATTCAAATAAAATGAAGAAACTCTGCATTCTGATACTCTTGTTTTCATGATCTCCTAAGGAACACCAAAGGCTTGAAAATTCTTATAATACAGCTTAACGTATTTTTTAGTATTACCAAATATTTTTTTTAAAAAAGGTCACCCTTTGGTGAAAAGTTTTATTATCCCATGAAGCTATTTCCAGCTAAAACATTTAGGAAAACACTATCTTTATAGAGTAAGCAGGAGATAGCTAGCCAATTTTCCATATTTCTACAAACTAATAGACAAACCTCAGACACAGGAATGTAAGAACTGAACTAGTTAAGAAGACTTTCTGGTTTATAAAAAAATTATTCATGTTATATATACAGAACTGTATTTTTCAGTCTAATTTAAGGGTTTTTTATAATGAGACGTCAAACACAAAAAAGTCATAAATTTGTGACTGAGTAAGTCATAAAGGAATCCTGACATTTTGTTATTTTTATGCACCTACAGCGTGATATATTGCTTGATTCAATGTTTTGGTTCAGTGAGCTATGGTATGGCAAAGTACCGAATGCCTTTTCTAAATTCTTAAAATGATAAATGCTGAAGAAACATAACAGAAGGTACTATATGTATACAAACTAGCGATAAGTCATTATGGCTTTCAATCACAGGGTGTTTCACAGTACCTCCTTGGCCAGGTCACCATAATTTTGTGATGATTTGAGCATGAACAACAATGAAAAGAAACAGTGTTGATTGACAGTGGTGATACTGTGAAGTTCCCTGGGAATTCAAAGGATTCTATTCAGCCATCAGAATCAATGCACTCTGTGAACTCATGAAGCTATAATAAAATGCATATGAACTTGTAGATGAAACTATTCCTGGTTTACATATAAAGATCAGTGAGTTGTATGGCAATATCCATCAAATAGAGACCTCATTGCCCTCAAATCCTATCACACTGGTGCTAATAAAATTAAAGTTACATTTTGCCAAATATAGAAATATTTATTTGCATCTATAGGAGCACATACACACACAAAGTACTATGCAATTAAAATGATTACTAAATGTTGTTCTCCAAGGGAAATAGAATTTTATAAGGTAAAAGGAGATAAATTCTATACTAAAACCAAGTTCCTTACCCAATGAACAATTTCCCGTGACTTTATTTAAAATTAACCAAATAAAAAAGGAAACTTCTCTTTAAAATGAAGTTAAAATAGCTTACCTAACTACATTGACTTTAACTTGAATATTGCTTCATTTTGATTCTCAAAAGAATTCTCATAACATCTCTTAAGACAAAAGACATATTTAATACGTGGGTTCATGAGTATAGAACTGTGATAATAATATAATATTAATGCACTGAAGTCATTGCCAAGAATTCATGTCAGGAACATGAAAGGGATTTCTCACTATAGCTTTGAAAGCTCTGAAGAATGACCTTCTATAGGCCATTTAACTCATAAGAAAGTCATTGAAAAGCAACAAAATCACCAATCATAATAATAAATACAACAACACAATTTGATACATGTGCACAATCCTGATACTCTATGCTGATAGGTTGGAAAATAACTACTTGCTTCTTAAAGAAAGGCAGTTGTCAGTTACTCAGCGCCTCTTGAGTACTGTGGAAACAGTGTCTTATTTGGTATTTCTGGCTTAAATGAGTCCCTATCAGGAATTAGACTGTCTCACTATTTTCATAGAATTATAAACAGACTGCTTGTCCTTTGGTTTTCATGCTCACATTTACTTTCTCTTAAGGAACTTCTAGAACTGTCTTAGACCGTTCTCTCTTTTCTTGCTCCTTTTAACTTACATTACATATGTGCCTGTTAAGCCTTTCAGTGAGTAAACAAATCAATATTTTAATAGTAACATAATTGACTTCTGGAATGTTTTACAGGTGTGAGTAGACATCCACAGGTAAATGTGTGCATACACAAGTGTATCTTACTGATCTCCCATCTTCCTTATTTTCTTTCTCTCTTTCCATCTCTCTATTTGTCTGTGTCCCTTTAGTCAAACTAACGAACAGGTCTTGTGCTTTCATAGGGAACAAGAGAGGGTGCCATGAATGAGCTCAACTCCAGCATCCTGATTGGGACAGGAGTCCAGTAACTTTCTATGCAAGAGTTATATTGCCTTGCACTCTTCCATGGCTCAGGTCTTATAAAGCATTACTTTTGTGCACCCATCATGTGCCAAACAGTCAGGTAGACTTTGTCATATTTTTCATTCTCTCATTTGTGGTTCCAGCTGCACAACATATCAGTGACCACCTCTGCTAACTTTTAATTTTGTTATATTTTTCCCATAATGGTCTGTGGTTCTTTCATCTGATTTTTTATGGTACTACTAAAAGACTATATGTGCTTAGCATTTACTCTGTGCTCCCCAGTGGTTTAAACTTGCTGCCCTTCTTTCTCACTGAGTTTTTCAGTGTGGCTCTGAAGTAGATAGTAGCTATTTAAATTTGATAGATAAGGATGTTAAACTCAGAAAGGTAATTAGCTTTCATATTCTTCCTATTTTATGCTTATCTTTTAGTCCTGCTATTCAAATACTTTTTCATTGAAAACAGTTTCTGCTGAAAACTAAGAAAAAGCTGTGATATCGTTCTATAGGATGGACTCTCTACGGTGACTTATTGCTATAGTTATTATCTCCATGATTATTAATTGGATGAACTGAAAACTGATGATTCTGCACGGAAATTCCTTTACATATCTGTATAAAAATGATAGCAATGCATAGCCAGTTGTGATTAGAGCACAAAGTCCGAAAAGCTACGCAAAGCCTGCAAGGTGATGCTAGACACGCTTTCCAGAACCAATATTGTTAAGTATTGGAATAACTTAATGAAGCAGAGTTGGCTTATTAAAATGAATTTATAATTTGGAGGCAGACTAAGTTGATTGCATTTACTGTCCTTCACTCATCTAGGTATCAGCTTGCTGAATATGAATCTGATAGTGCTTTCTGCCCCATATTTTTCTCTGAGCTAAGGTAATCAACATGAAACACTTAAACATCACTTACATAAATATCCAGTAGGTGTCAGTTATTTTTGTTTTTGTGGTTAATCATTAATTTCCACTTTTCGTTCAGAAACTTACATGTATTTTTGTTTCCTTTAATTCTTGAACTTGTATTTGATCAGATAAGTACAATTTTCATTTTTCTCCCCTCTTAAATTGCATAGTCATAGAGATTTTCTTTCTATTTCAACCATCAAACAATGGTTCTGTATGTTGAAATGCTCTTCCAAACTTTGCCTGGCTGAACTGAATTGCACAGTTCATTTCCTTTCCTTAAAATCTAATGGAGCTATTTGGCCCTGACATTCGCACATGGCACCCCAAGAAAATCACAGATAATGTCACCCGGGAATCAAAAGAACCTGATGAACTCCTTCATTCATATCTGTGTAAACTGAACACTGTGCAGAATTAATGTTTTCCAAAAGTTTGTGCTGCCAGAGAATTACTGAGCTAGATCAAATTCTTAACAGCTTCCTTAGCCAAACAAGTTAACTGCATCCCAATATTTAAATTAATAGGATTTCACTTAAAATGAATAAGAAAGCAAAGAAGAGTGAAAATAAACTTTTCAGACCATTATTCTCTGACAGATATTCCTTATGTTAGAAGAATTATTAGCAAATGAAGTAAAAATCATCAAATACAGACAATACTTTGGGGAAGTAACAAAGTAATACATATCTTTTGTACATTTCATGTCATGATTTTTAATATTGCCCGTGAAATGTAGTTTTACTGTGCTCTGTCAAACCAAAGAGTTTCAAAAGGAGATGATGTGTGAAGAAATGTCACTTTATTTCAGAGTGATAATTATCAGCCATGTGCTGCAGCAGACAGATCACTATAAAGCAAGAATGGTGCCTATTATGTTTCAAAAAACTTTTATGTGAAGTGATTCATATCTGAATGGTGATGGTATTGATGACAACGATAAAATAAGAGCACTTTAGCAATAATAGCATGTTCCATTCTTTATTTTCTCCTGAAAGATCCTGAGGTTACATATTTGAAAGTATCCCTTTGAGCAATCATGGAAGGCAAGTAAAATACCAAATTATTTTCAGGGAAAGGAAATCAAATCCTCTTAACAGCAAGTCAGTGTGATTCGGGAAATGACGCGTTCTTTGAACATTTAGTCATGACTCTTCAACATGCAACAAAGGAAAAGTAACAGAAAAGGAGAGACATACACCATTATGGATACGTAACAGATCAAAGGATTCCAAATTGTAGACATTCCTTGATCTGCAATGTATCCCTTAGGGATTTACATAGCAGAAATTGAATAGACATGTCTATTTATAAATGATCAGTTATTCAGCACCGCACAGTTGCTCTCAGGGTAAAACATACACATGGTTGTCTAGAAGAAATGAGTGACTCAGAACAAAAGTACAATTTACTAAAAGCTGTCAAAGAAGTGCAAGTTTAATATAACTATTATTAAATACTAACAAAGATGTTAATTAAAGATCTTCCATTGTCAATGCAGAGATCAGGAGGATCACGGTTCGAAGCCAGCCCAGGCAAATAGTTTGCAAGACCCTATCTCGAAAAAACCCATCACAAAAAAGGTCTGGTGGGGCGATTCAAGGTGCAGGCCCTGAGTTCAAACCCCAGTACTGCAAAAAAAAAAAAGACAGAAAGAAAGAAAAGAATGCTATGGTTTATATAGTAGAACAAATTCTCCAGAACTAAAAAAATTTTAAAAGACAACAATGGAAATTTACAAATTAGGAGTGTCACAGGCAACATGAA
This sequence comes from Castor canadensis, assembly GCF_047511655.1. Taxonomy (NCBI): domain Eukaryota; kingdom Metazoa; phylum Chordata; class Mammalia; order Rodentia; family Castoridae; genus Castor; species Castor canadensis. The sequence continues at coordinate 2,877,015 of NC_133394.1, forward strand.
CAAGGAGGGAGAACCTTTCTACATTTTGTGTGTGAACTGCCACACGGTATACCAGACCTGGCATGTATGAAATTTCTACCAGTTAAAATGATTGCTGGTGGTAAGAAAGAATTTTTTTGCTAAGACTGTTGAGATATTTACTGTTATAAACTATGCACAGTTGTAAGTTCTGAGGCTGACCAAATCAAGTGATTTTCATGGACTCTAATATGTTTTTAAAATTGAAGGCAACATTTGGATACAAATGTTTTCTTCTACAACACCTGGCCTTCCCAAGATCTACCTCCTGCCATCTTTGACTCTAAAAATAGTGACCCCTTGTTGCTAGTCAAGACCAACAATATTATCCAGCAACTCTTAATTACAGTGAATTAACAGTGCTGCTTCTCATTAAGTACAGTTGTCTCCAGTAATTCTGATTTTTTCTAGGACCCAAGTGTAATGGGACATTTTACTTTAAGACATTTTACCGTCATCAAGGCAGAACAGAAGAATACTCTGCAGTCTTCTATTCAGAAATCATATGTGTCACCTGTCACTGGCCTCAGTTTGTCACCTGCTGATGACTGAACTAAATGATTAGTGTGTGTCATCATCTCAAGACAAGTGCTGCTATGTGTTTTGGAAAGATACAGTGTGCCAGAAAACCACTAAATAAATTACACATTGGCAAACATGCACTGAAAGACTACATAAAATGATGAAGAATTATTGAATTAACTAATTAATGTCTTAAGAAGACTTAGAATTAGGTCAAAATTGCAAAGTACAATGACACCTTGCAGGTGTATGTTCTCCAAAGTCTGGGGAGAATTTTGACACTAGAAAACTTGAACACTGAAGTGCTGAGAACTTTCAGTGTAGCTTCTAAAAAACTAATTAGATGCTTATGAAGTATATGGTAGGTCAGAGGGAGGAAATTGTAAAGCAAGATAGCAGTCACATTGCAAAGCTCTTCAGATGCTAACATCTGAAGAGATCACAAGCGGAAAGGTGTTATTCACCAACAAACGCATAAAAACTGTCAAGGCATACTCTCAAGACGTGTGCTTTTGATATTTAAAACTATCAACCTTTCCTTTTTTGTTCCTGCAGTTTAGACATAAAGAAAAAATAACTGAACTGAAATCTTCACAAATGCTTCTCTTTCCCAAATGAGATTTTCTTTCGCTAATCATTTTTAATGCCTGACAGACCACGTGGATTCTGATTTGGCAGGACAAGCAGGTGTCTGCAAGCCACTTAGCTGTTTTCAATAAAACAATGTATCACACAAGAATTGACAGACAGCTTGCTGAGTAAAAAAAATAAAATACATGACTTTTATTCATCAAGTAAACAACCTGTGAACAAGCAGTTTGTATATATTTTCTTGATTAGATCATTAGAAAATTGTAAACTTCCTTTTGAGACAATTTAACATTTTGTCTCTTTTCATCTACCAAAGATGTATATTTTTAGATTCAGTATGCTTCATGGATTTTATGAAGGTTTTACCATATTTTTGGTTTAATCTTCTTTATGATCCTTGGAAACCTTGCTGTTTTTTCTACTATACTTTGTAAAACTTTGCGGCAAGCAGAAAATCACATTTGCACATCAGTGTTCGTTGCATTAAGGACAGGGCATTCATTTCAGCACTCTGCACATGTGTGGTTCCCTGTGAACCAGGTGGCCACAATTAGGTTGGAATGTGGCTTGGCTGACAAATTATTTCCTATTGGCTTCATAATACCTCTGCTGCACTCCCACTGGAAAGGAAATCAACACAATTTTATTGGGAAGCATTTGGAACACATTTGACAGGCAACCATGGTTAGGTTTATGAAAATCCAACTTTAAAACTCCAAAATTCTGTAGCTACATAGTCAGGGAGAGCAAAGATTGGTTCAATGGGAAAATGTTCTAAAATTGAATTAAAATGAAGGATTTCATCCATCTAAGACTGACAGTTGATTCACTGAATTGTTCTTTTCCATGGGAGTATGGGCACTTCATTTACATAGCACAGAGTTGCCTGGCAACGTAATTAATACAAATTATCATTGATACATACTGACCAACACGTGCTCCAGTTATTGTATTCACAACAGAAGCAAAATCATTTATTCCAACAATTCCTCTTACCAATAGAAAAATAAGACATAAAATGCTTATTAAAAAAAGAAAAGAAGCGCAACAAAAGATTTTAAGCAAACTTTGGGAGTCAATAGAAATAAACTTTAGAGCTATAAATGAAGTATTGCTGTGTATGTAGCAAAGAATAAGATAAAATGCAAGTAGACTTCATGCTCCAATACTAAGGTATACTTTAGCATATTTAGGTGTATTTAAGGACGCTTTTCATCTTCCATACTAGCTTTGTTCCTAATGACATTTGAGTAGCAATTGTCAAAACTTAAATTTAAATAGGGCATTAGACTATTATGACAGCCCCTTGGTCAAACATTTGAGGGGTTTCAGAAAAGTAAAATCTCTGCTATAATTATGCCAATCACTGTTAAAATAAGTCAATATTTACTTTCTACAGTAAATAATCCTATTTATCATAGTATCTCATAACCAAATAAAGTCAATAGATACAAGTCTTTATTTGGAGCTTCCAGTAAATAAGGCCTGAAGTAAGGGCTTTGGTGTAATTTAGTGGGATTATGATGCCAGGGAGAGCAATTCATCATTATTCAGCCAATTTCAAATTGTATCTAGAAGAAGTTTATTCTATTTACTTTAAGCCCTTACATGTTCTAAATTTGTCTTCTGAAACCCACCTTCACATAACACAGTTTGAATCTGGCCTACTTGGATTATTAGTTATGTGATTGTTAGATTATTTGTAAGTATTAATTAGATTATATGTAAAATTGAGATGAAAATTAGGCCTGTTCTATTATAGACTTTGGAGGGGGTCTAATTAACTCAGAATGTGATTATACCTAGAGTAATAAACCCTTAATTATGTTGCCCTTATCAATGTTAGATATGTTTTATAATACAAGTATTAAGCCTTATGTTAGTGATTCCCTTTAAGCTTCTACTAAAAAGTTTCAATCATGTTCCCCAAATAAATTAATGTGTAATTTGTAATATCATAAGACATCAATGGCCTCTTGTCCAAAAGCTATGTTTCTGGCTAACTGTGTAGAGTGATTTCTTAAACAGCTCAAAAGGGCTGATGTTAAATGAACACAGTGCTCTGTCCTCTGACACCCTGCTCAAGGATGTGGTCAGTTTCGATGCCCTTAAGTCGTGATAGTCTTAAAGTTTAAAAAAAGAGCCTAAATCCAGTGCACTGTGCTGAGGTGGCATTAAGGGGTTGTCCAAGAAGTGACGTCCTGCTGTTGAACCTGCATTCTGTAATCTTCCTTCCATAACCATTTTTCATACTGTCAAAGTCAAAGTTTATTTTATGTCTCTGTTGCCAAGTAAGTTTTCTCTACAATGTCACTTTTCATATAATCATCCTAGAGATTCATATTTTATGAAGTATTACTTTGACACAGATAGAAGAAAAAAAGAAATTCTTACTCCAAAGTCTGACAACTGGTACATTTTAAAAGAAATTTCTTCAGAAAATGTAAAAATAAAACATACTAATATCTACATTATAAATAGCAATAATATAATGTATATTTCTAAAAGTAAAAAGAATGAATTTTGAATGATTTGCATAAAGAAATTTTACACATTTGAGGAAGACCATCTATTTACCTTGATTTAAAGATTAAATGATATATACAAATATATCAAACCATCTCTTGATATCCCGTAAGCACAAATAATTTTTATGATTTTATTGTTTAACAATAAAAATTTAATTAAAAATAGAAATTCTAAAGAAATAAATTCTAAATAAATAAATAAAAATGTGAATGGGCAGTAGAAGTTTATAACAAAACTGAGCATTCTGAGGAAAATTATCAATTAAATTAACAAATAAAAGCACACCATTTTCTGAAAGTGAGAAATCTCTGTAGACAAATAAATAATAGTATATAAAATTATTTCCTACTAGTGTATCCTTGTTTAAAAGTCTTTAGTAAGTTGACCTAGTTTTAAAGTATAATATTTCTTAAGAATAAATAAATTTTAATTGCAAATTTCTGTTCATTTAAGTTCATATTGCTTTCTGATAATTTGCAGTGATAAAAAATTTGGGGGTAATATGCATTGAAAAAGAGCATTTAACACAAAGCATCATTGTCATTTTAGGAATATTCATGTCATACAAATATTATCTCCTTTTAAACAGTGTATTATCTGTGCTAATCAACTTTTCTTTGCTGTAACAAAATCCTGACATAAATATTTGAAAGGATGAAGTGATTATTTTGGCTCAGGCTTTAGAGGTTTCAGTCCATGGTCACATGAGGCAGCACAGTAGGTCATCAGAGGAGCCCAGGGGAAGGAGACCTGGTCAACTCAAGGCAGCCAGAAGCATAGAGACAGAGAGGAAGGCAGCAAATCCCCAGGATCCACTCAAGCACCCACTCCCTGTGACCTCACTTCCTCCCACTCAGCCCCATCTCTTAAAGTTTGCGCTACCTCCCAATTATGCCACAGCCTGGGAACCAATGCTATCACACATGGGTGTTTGGGGATATTCCAGATGCAAACTATAGCAGTACATTTAAATAAAACTTCACACTATCATTTTGAGATCTTTTATGATCCTATTTCCCAAAGGAGGAGATAATACACTAAAGTTAACCTAAATAGATATCCTATATTTGTCAAATATGTTATGTGTATCATTTAAAAACTTTATTTTTGCAAGTCATTTTAAACACCCAAAATGTAACATTTATTTCTTGTTTTTGTCTTTGTCTCCCCTTTTTTTATTTACTCTCTGAACACTCATAAAATTGCATGCATGGGCCAGTTGTAACTGTCTTCTTAGCAAACACTTGTGCATAGAGTGTTTTGTGAAATCTAAGTTTTTCATGAAACTAAATATTTAACAAATTATCTTCTTTAAAGTAGATTCTAAGTACATAGCAATAGAATTAATTCACAGACATTTGTGCTGTATTTGCATTTACATAGTATGTCATTCACTTTCTGCCACTGTCACAAAATAACTGAGAAAATCAACTCCAAAGAAAAACCATTTACTTTGGCTCAAGGGTCCTGAGGATCAGTTTATCATCAGTTCCCTGTGCTGTTTCTAAGCATGTAGGAGAGAGAGGGTAGTGGAGCAAATCTCCCTCGTGGTGACCAGGAAGCACAAAGAGAAGGGAAAAGGCAGTGGACAACAAATACTGTTCAGGAGCACATGCCCAAAGACCTATCACCTCCAAGTAGGCCCACTTTCTAAATCTTCACTGTCTCCCACCAAGTTCATCAGCTAGCAACCAGGCTTTAGTGATGCCTTTGGGGGACATTTCAGATCTAAATTGTAGCACATGTTTTAAACTTTAATTAAATTAACACAGTTCTTTTTCCTACTTTAAACACACTAACAGGAAGGTGGAACAGGTCCTGTCTTGGGGGGAGGGCTGGTACCAGTGGGAGCAGGGAGGAGATTGGAAAGGGAGTAGGAGGGTGAATATGGTGGAAATGCTGTGTACGCATGTATGTAAATGGAAAAATGGAACCTGCTGAAACTATTCCAGGAATGGGGGAGATAAAGCACAATGATTAAAAACAAATAAACACACTGGCATCTTTTAACTACACTTTTCATTTAAGAACACTCTAAAAGGTTAGCTGCATGTGTGATCCACCAGATGTGATATTCTCAGAGCCAGCTACCTGTCTGCTCCGTCACACACATCAGTCTTTCTCTAAAATTCAGAGGCAAGGAGTGAACTGAGGCAGCCAGTAAGCTGAGAAGTAAACGGGAGCTCCACATTGAACTCAAAAGCACATAATATAAAACTCTAATAAAAGTGAAAAATAACTTTCTTCAACTGTTTAAAAATAATTTTAAACACTATGGCATTTATTAAATAGCAACTTCAGTTTACTTTCATGTGATTCCCTAAGCAAACACCTCTAACAGCTCTCATCTTCAGTAAATGCAGTTTTGTGGGTATCACATTTGGGTATGTTGAAGGTTGGGAGACTTTTAAGTTTGACTTGTCTTGATGCTAAAATAAAACAATACAATGGAAGTTACATAGCTGATTATCAGAAAAATAAATTATCATTATAAGATGAATCAACCCAATTTTATAAACACAAAGTTAAAAAAATCCTTAAATATTCCTTTAGTTTCCTTTTAAGGAAGTAGTCTCTCATTACCAGGGATTGTGGATTGTAACATTAATAAGAGTTAGGGTTGTTATTTTACAGACTTTATCTACAAAAAGACCTCTGAGAAAGTGTTTCCTTTCTGGGATCTTGATATAATTGGATGATTTCTAGTGAGCTAATATCCGTGTCTGGTAATGCTTTCAAGGGAACCAATTATTTGCTTTCTGCCATCAATATTGCATTATGATAGGGTTTTTTGCGGCCTTCTGTACCTTTTCTGCTGTAAATATTGAGTTAAGTTTGGCTCTTTGGGACAAAACATTTCTTTGATTGTTATTGCTGCTGATAGCTAGAAAGGGTTACCAGTAGAAGCTTTGTTTTAAAGAAAAAGAAAAAGATTTTGCCCAGAAATGATTGCATTTTACTTTGTAATCCATTAAACTAAACCAAGTTTTCTAACACAAGAGCATTACAAGTAGCTTGATTCACAAAGAACAGAAAGTTCACCATTCCACAAACAGGAGTGTGTGAAAATCATTTCTCCCAGCCTTAAATAGAGCAATTAGCTGCTAAGGAGCCAATCTGCTCTGCTTTATCTCTCCTGCATCTGAGGACAACAGGGCCATGTGGGAAAATCCCTTCTTTAGGACATTCAAAGCTCCAGAGGAGACAGGGTTCAGAGTCACCTTTCTGCATCCATGGCTCATCCTCTGCCTCCTGGGGCCAGACTGGACCAGAGCCTGGCCTCTGTCAGCCATGAGGCCTGGAACACCAGTGCCTTCACCAGATCTCGTGAGAACAGCAAAAGGAAAAACCTGGAAACTTTCTGTTGCCCCAAAGCAAGAGAATTTCAAGTCTTGGCGTTTCTGGTCATTTCTGTTTCATGTTCTTGCTAAAAATATTTTCATTCTATTGAACCTTCTTGGTGTGATTGTAATAGACACTTTCTACATACTATTTAATACAATCTTTTATCAAGGATATAAAATGAAATGATTCTTAGGTAAAAAGGAGTTTTATTAAAAAGTGATAAGAGTATGACTATTTTAGAAAAAATTTACCAACAGTTATCAGTGCTTACCATTATTTAGAGAAATACAGCAATACATCTCAAATAATTGTTGAAAATTGAAAAATCTTGACAAATAAATGCTTAGCAAATGTTTATACTCTGAATTTTTTAAAATTTCTACTACGATGCATTTATCATTGAAAATAAGATTGATAGTACCTCTGAGAAGAAACAAAAAGTAAAATATCTACCACCATAGCAAATGGGCATTGCTTATATTCCCTGTAAGCATGGCCAGCTTTTCAGGGCCCCAGACGAATATCATTGTTGTTTTTGTACATACAGTTTTAATATTCCACAAAAAATACATGGACTGTTCAAACAGATCTCCTCTAGGAATCCCCTTGAAATATATAGCCACTTCTTCCTGATGAGAGGAATTCATTCATTTACCATTTTCCTTCTGAATTTAGCTTCTGCTTAGGAACACACAAATGCACTTGGATGAAACTTAAGTGTTAGTCTCACGCATCTTATTACAGGCTTCTGGAAATGGAGAGAATGTCTGATAGAAAACTATGTCTATTTCTTTTTCTGAGGGACTACTCTTGTATTATTACTTTCTTCTTCTTTTGTCTAAGGTAAACCAAACATGGGATCCGACTGACTGAGAACACCTGAAGCAAATACTTAGCTACGCAGAGCATCAGTTTCAGCATTTGAATGTGTGGATAATAATGCATTATATAAAATGATGTTATGAAAAATAAATAATCCAAGCAGGATTATGCACAGTGCATGGTACATTCTGCATATCGATTACTCACTCTCATTAATACTGTCACAGTGCTGTCATCATTGCTGTTACATTTCTCCATACCAAGTGTAACTTGGAATTGTCGTATAGAATTGCCTTGATTAGAATTTCTCTTTAAAAACTGTTTCTCAAACATACAGTGTAAAATCACCCTACAATCATATTTGAAAATATGTCCCTGTGTTTAAGATAATTACTGCCAAAAATGTCCTCAACTGTTCTAGGCTGTTCCATGACCTCAATCACAAGTAGGGAAGGTGGTTGAAGATCTTTCAAACTGATAGAAAAGTAGGGAGATCAGCTGTGGATCACATGGTGAAGTCTGTTGGATACTTTGTATTTAACAACATCACCAACTAATCATATTTATGTTCTTCTGGATGATATGGAAGTCTTGCTCCCATACGGAGGAACCAGAAAAGCCAGGAATCATCTGTTCAAAAGCAGCAGTGAGCATCTGAACAAGGTCCAGAGAGGAGAATTTTCTGGGGGAAGAAAACCCAGAGAAAGAAGCTGGCCTGTGAAGCTGATTTTACTCTCATAGCAAGCAAGACCAGGTGCCGGAGAGCCCTCTCCAAAGCTCGGGACAAAACAGGCAGAGGGCTGCTGTAGACAGCACTTGTGGGCATGGGAATGACTCAAGCCAAGGTCACTATTCACTCAGGCTGTTTGACCTACACAGTACTGGGGCTACTTGAGGTAAGAAGAAATAGAGTTGTGAAAAGCAAAGAAAAGAGGTTCTCTAGTGTTATGAACCAATGGAAATGGGGACCTGTCAGATGGAAGGGCCCTTCAGGACACACACCTCCTCTGTGGAAAGCTGTAGGGTCCAGGGTGAACAGCAAGTAGAGTGAACCTCCATGGGACTTGTACCCAGTGTTTTTATCCACACAGCCTACCTGGATTACATTGATCACCTTTAGAGTTCTTAGGTCTAGAGCAAAAAAGACTTCCAAAGCGCCATGTTTTTAACCAGTGTGTTGACTGGCAATGTATACAAAATTTATATGAACAACAAAAGATAGAATCCCACATCCAATAATCAAGAACAAATAATGGTATGGATTGATTCACAAGTGAACTTTATATTATAGCTATCCCTAAAAAGATTTTTAAGGTGAGAAGAATGGAGTGGGTTGGGGTACCCCTGTAATCCAGTAATCTGATGATGGAAATGAGGATCAGGACTTGAGACCAAAGGTTAACAAGACCTCACCTCAAAATCAGGCTTTGTATGGTGATGTATACCTGTGGTCCCAGACACTCAAAAGGAAGAGGTAGTAGGAGAATCTCTATCTGAGGCCAGCCCAGGAGAAGTTAGTGTGAGACCCTATCTGAAAATTAAACTAAACCCAAAATGACTCAAATGACTGGGGAGTGAGGGACCTCAAATGCTCAACTGGTAGAGTGCTTGCCTAGCAAGTGTGGGGCTCTTGAGTTCAATTATCATTCATCCCCAGTATTTAAAATCAAAACAAAAAGAGCCTCAGTACCTCAGAATGTTAGGTTTAAGAAAAAAAGAAACAATGATAGAAAAATCTGTAAAAAGTGAAGAATCAAGACTTCTGTTCAGGCAGCAGTTTAATGACAATTGACTACATACAGAAGTACATATGAGACAGGACTAGAGAGCTTATATATAATACATACAACTATTACACATCATATATAATTTTTCCTATGCTCAATGGCAGAAGTCAAATAGCACATTACAGACTCGTGAATGATAATGCACCTCAATAGAAAATAAGCACCATGAAACACAAAGAGAGGAGAAAATGGAAAAATGTATTCAAAACTAAGAAAGACCTAAGATCTGTGTCACGGAGACCCAGAAAGGAAAGGCAGAGATGTCACAGGAGTAGTCAACATGGCGACTAAGACACTTGCCAGATATGCTGGAAGTGTGTTCATAGACACCATCCGTGTGAAACTCATGAAATAAGAATGAAAATCTATGAGGTCTACCTTAATCTGCCTTTGATATGTTGACAAAGCAAAAACAAACATGGAGTCTCAAGTCCAGCATGACGACAATGGTGTCAGGCTGAGTAAGAAGGAGAATACAGGTTGTGAAGAGCCTCATCAGAATGAGGTCTGAGTTTTCAATGAAACCAAAGGTAGCTAAGTAAGTAGAAATTAATGGACTAAATGTAGGATTCAGAAGAATCTCCTTTCAAAACAATCCTGATTCAAATATAAAATAAGAAAATTTTCAAGTAGGATAATTAATAACCACAATTTTTTTCAATAAAAATTTATTAAAATGATTCATTCAGATGGAAGAAAAATTATTGCATAAGAGGATAAAAGTTCAGAAAAAGATGAAAAGCTACATAGAGACTGACTGTTAATAAATCTAAATGCATCCTTACTGAGCAGTGACTACATTATTATCATAAAGACTGTCTTTTAAGGCTTTAAATACATATACAAAGAGAATAAAGGAGAAAAAGAAAGCTTAGTGCAGGAAAAGTTCAATATGGTAGGTATATTATACATTCCATCATTATCAGTGAGGAGAACACACTTACACGAAATGCACGTGTATTGCCATCTTTACAGCAGCTGAAGCTTAACAAAAACAATAGAGGAAAGAGAGTTAAAAATTAAAGCAAAGATAATTAGGTCAAAGAATTAAAAAGTGAAGCACATGAAATATAATAGAAACAGTGTTGGTGGGAAAAAAGTGAAGTATAAAGATAGTGTATATAGAATGAAGTATAAAATAATTTAAATATGGGCAAATTAAATATAATAATTAAATCACAAAGACTATAAAACAGGAAAAAATACAACAAAAACAAACAAAAATCCCACAACCTAGTGCTACTTATTACAGTCAGAAAGTTATTTGATACAATATATTTATATTTTCTGTGTCTGTCATGCTAAGATAAGTTTACACAGAAAATTATCATATTAAGTTGGAAAAAAGCGAAAGTAAAAAAAATTTACAGGAAATGAAAATCAGTGTAATTTAAAACATTGTCAGAACAAAAGCCAAAAGCCCAGATAAATTTATCACTGGGCTTGGATGTGTTCACATTTTTAAAAAAATATAAAAACACATTAAATATAAACTTAAACTCTTTCATAGGATTCAAAATACGAAATGGGTTTCAGTTTACTTTGTGAAGGCAGTATAAATATGCTTTCAAAACTACACAAAAATATGATAAAATCAGCTATTGTCGAAACTCATAAAACAAATGACATTCTAAAAATATACCAGCAAATCAAATGCAGTGTTATATAAATATGGCTGGTACATGAGTAATCAATAGAATATGTTCCAAGATGCACATAGAATTCATCATTGATGAAACAGAAACAGAAGTGCCTGATTGCCAAGACTTGTCCTGGCAATACCAGTTGGCTTTGGTGATGTTAGAAGTTAGTTTGGTATACAAGCTAGGTTTCTATGATGTCCAGTTAATGTAAAGTACTTCACAGAATGCTACCTTCACAAGAAGAATGTGAGGGCACAAAGGATCCAAAAAAATGTCTTCTCAATCAGTTCCAAACACAGACGATCATGAATGTCACCCAAACCACAGTGATGACACAACTCTCCTCTCTGCTAAGAACAAAAACTGTTACCTTACTTATACATCTTCAGCCTGGCTTCTGTCCTCTTAGATGTCTGTTTTCTTCATCCTCAAGTTACTAAAACCCCTATGTAATTCATGGTCATACAAACATTTCACTATGTTAGAGAGATCTGTAAATAACTGTGATATGGGGAAACATGTCATGAAAATTATGCTGTACTGTTTCATATTTCAAACATAAAGTGATTCCTCCAAGGGCCCATCACAGTGCATTTTGACATTTCTAAATATTTCTTTTTCTTTTGCTTAAGGGAAATTGATTTAGTTCCTAGTACTATCATGTGTTTAAGGTATTTTAACACACTATCTGACAGTTCACCAGCTCCTTGATATACACTGATAAACTTGATCTTTTGTGTTACGGATTATCCTGCTTTGATAAAGATGCATTGCCAGTACCGGTTCCCCACCACCTACCAGGTTACTAGAGATTGCATGAAGAATTATTAAATACTACTTTAATTGCATGAAAATCACTACAACAGTGAATATTTGGTAGCATTAGTTTTTTAGGGCTAGGTGGTCTCACAGGTGTGGTTACCTGGAATGTTTTATCTCAGGGTGTCTGTGCTTTTGATGTGGCTATGGACCAGAGGACAGACAATATAAACACTTAGGTGTCTAAAAGAGGATCAACCTGTAAGTGAAGGAAATCATCTATTCTTATAGATGAGCTTTTATGAAAAAAATATATATGAAATACTCAAGAGACACCGATTCTTGTCCTTGGTCATTTTAAAAGTATAGATTAATCTATAAAACACCACTTCTGGGTTAAAAATCCTAGGCCAAACAAAATTCCACTTTAGGCTTCCATTTTAAGCTTGTAACAGAAAAGAAGAGAGACTTTTAAAGTAATGGACACAAATAAAGCTGGGCTTTTAAGTGCTTAGAGTCTTAAGCTGGCCACCACATCATCATTCAGAGGAAGAGGAAAAAGCTTTTTTACACCCAGGGTGAGTCACTTATAAATGCTCCCTTCTCTGCTGTGAGCCAGGAGATATAAACCATTTTCCTGATGATTTTGTGTTTGCTACAGGACAGTCTGTTATTCTTTACATCACCAGGAAGAGGGAGAGTGGAAACTCTTGCAGTAGACTCAATCAAAGACGAGTTTGCCATTCTAATTACTTTTAGCTGAAATAAATTTTCCCTTGTTTTGCATTTTCACATAAGAATGAATATTATTTTCTAAGCACTAAATACAAGAAAAATAAATTACCGCTATTCTCATAATTCTTGCTCTTTTCTCTAAATTTAAAGTATTTGTAAATAGTCCTCAGCAGCATTTGTGCATGAGTATGTTTGTGTGTGTGTGTGTGTACACACAAATTTGAAGGTAGAACCCAAAGTTTAATACCGCAATTAAAGAAATTATTTGAAGGTCTATGGCAAGTTTTATTTCAATTTTGCTACTCTTTTTCCTGACAGTTTTCCTCTCACAGTTTTTGCTAGCTTTAAGTTTTCTTTTTAGACCTGAAAATATACCCATACACACACACAATTGCAGGCTCAGTACATTTTCTCAGGACTCACAAAATCGGATCAGTTATTTCTTAGTATCTATGCTGAAAAAAGTGTTTCAACACTTTTAAATGTATTTTGCCTGATTTGTAATTGGTAAGTCAGAAATACAGATTAAATATTCTAATGCAATAACTCCCAAACTTCTTGTGGGTTTAAGAATTTCTAGAAACACTGGCTAAAACTACAGGGTGCTCCTACAACAGAAAGTGAAAAAGAAATTTTGTGAGCAATGTCTGGATATCTGCATTTTAAACAATATTATCAGCATGACCAGGAGTCAGTCAGAAATTTGAACTTCCGAGCCACTCTCCAGACATACTAAATTATCACATGACATCCTGGCAAACCACACACACAGTCACATTTGAGGACAATTCCTCTGTTACATCACTAGATGTAGAAGAATGAAGTGTTTTCCTTGTTTCTACTCCCAAAACAGATTTGTTGTCTTTCTACGTCACATGAAATAACTCCACACACCAAGCCTAGTTCCATCTTCTCAGTTTACAAATCAGGAAACTAAGATGCAGATAAATGAATTATGACAATGAATGGGGTTTTGTGAGTCTCTGGTCTCTTACTCTTGAAGTTGTGTGTTTTATGATGCTCTTTGTTTTTAATTAATACTCCAGGAACTCTACAAGCTGGTATCACTGCCCCTTTTCCCAGACCACTTCTCTGTGTGTTCATTCATTCCCACACTGATTGACTCAGGTAACACTGAACTCCTGCTGATAATCAATTTAAATCACTCATCATTCAAAACCAGTACCACACATGTCAATCTGGGATGATTAAGGTCATAGACACAGAAGAGTACAGCTCCATCAATATTTATCAGATGAAATCTTGTAAACACTTAAAAATATTATTCAGTTAGAATTTTCTTCCCAGAGCATCCTCTAATGATTGGGCCGCAAAGACATTTTCAGCTACCTAGTGTTGCTATAAGAAATCACCACAAATGATGTGGTTTAAAACAACACAAGGTTCTCCTCTGAAAGTACTGGAGGAAAAATGTCTAAAATCAGTGCACCAGCAGAGCTGTGTTCCATGGTGAGGCTTCAGGGAGAATGTGATTCCTTGCCCCTCCTAGAGGCTGCCTGTACTTCCTGACTGCAAGAGACTTGGAACATTTAAAACTCTGCTCCAAGTCAGAGGCTCAGGGTTAAGAGGTATAAATGTCTGCATTTAATTTTAGAAGATTTCCATAAACTATGAATGGACTCAAAATTACATTCCTCTGTTCACTCTTTGGCTAGTCAGCATCAGACTAAAACTGGGTACTGGGCTTTGTTCCTGAAGCTGTCTTCAGAAACTATTTCATTTAACAGGGACCATAAACAGTAGTATTATTTTGAAGGTTTTTGTTTGATTTCATAAGTAGATTTTTCTTACCTGTTGTTGGTTGAGAATACAAAAATCTGGCCATGCCTGGCAGTGTGCCCTTAAATTCCAGAACTATGGAGGCCAAGGCAAGAGGGTTGTCAGTGTGAGATCAGCTTGGGCTACATAGTGAGACTCCGTCTAAAACAACAAAACCAAAAACCAAAGACTATGAAAATCTGAATTATTACACCTTGACATAAAATTTAGAATTTAGTATTTGGGTTCAAATATATTCCCTTCCCAAACTTTTATAAAGAGAGCTTTTGTACAACTCTTGATCAAATCATTCATCTTGGTTAATTGTTCCTTACTTTAATACTGTTTAATATTTTGTGATTTAACATTTCTTGTTATTTCTCAAGTTATGCAGATAGCTCCCAAATAAAAGGATGTCATTATAAAATCTGAAATGAGATCTAAGACAATAGAATGCATTACAATAAAGTCAACATCAGTCTGAGTGTCCTGATTGGCAAAATGCCCCACCCCACAATACACACATAAAACAAGAATTGGAGAACTATTCTTTGTAAAAAGATGAAACAAAAGTGTGGGCATTGCTTTTGAGAGCCATGAATCTTGTTAGTCAGTGGTAATTAGTTCCTCTCATCTTGAAGGATGTTAACTCCAGGAAAAAAAAAGTAGATCATATAATATGTTCTGTGGGATGCAAACACTTAAGTTCAGCCAACAAAAAAACATAGTTTTATGTTTTCTTCTGATAAAACAGTTTTTATTTCCCTTCAGTGGACATGCTGAAATAAATTTGTGGCTGTAATCTCTGTTCTGTGTGCTTCATATGCCCTCATTTCTCTCATTCTCAGATAGTATCCTGCAGAAAATGAAGAAAACTGAATTGTATCAGCAGAATTCTCGACTAAAATATTGATAATAAGATTTATAATTCAGTCAGTGTGTTATCTTGCTATCACTGTGACAAACTATCTGAGAAAATTGACTTAAAGAATGAAAGACTTATTTTGGTTTACAATTTTCTAGCTCTCATTCCATGGTCACATGGTCCTGTCACTTTTGGATCTTTGGCAAGATAGAACGTCATGGCAGAAGCACGTGGTGGATGAGAACTGTCACCTTATGGTGGCTGGAAATCAGAGAGGATTGACAGGAATCATAATATCCCTTTCAAGGGCACATCTTCAATGACCTAACTTCCTCCAATGAGTCTCCATCTTCTAAAATTTCCAACACTTCCTAACAGTGCCACAAGATAGTGACCAGGCTGATAATACAGGACTTTGAGGATATTTCAGATCAAAACCATAACATTCTAGATATGCTTAACGTTGTTTTTTTTGACTTGCACAGTACAGTATAAAGGTGTTCCATATTTATTATACTTGAATTATTCCTTCTCTTTCACATTTATGTTAAGTGTATATGTCATGAAGGGTGAAATTGGCACCAGGACAAAGAGGTCTCATATTATCTACATTTTTCCTCTTTTCCTTACAAAGAGGAACTCTTGAATAGAAACATTTATTTCCAGTTGGGTACCTTCTCTACTGACAATAGAAAAAAATAACTCATTGGGTTTCAACATCCAGTGTAAAATCACTAGATTTAAGTGGTGTTTAAAAAATAATCATTCTTTTCATGTGATGAAGTTTATGAAAAGGGGAAATGTTGGCTGATAGAACAGAGATGAATGAATACAATAAGACTTCTGCTGGTGGGATTTATGATGCACACTTGGCATCTTGGACAGCACCATCCATCACTGCCACCGTCAATCTGAGAAACACATTAGATGCTATTTGTTTTCATCAGCCGATCTGGGTTCTTTTCAGATGTCATTTTCAAAATTTATACACCAGTTTTATTTCATACAATAAAATGTCTATTACTGATTATAAACAAACTCTCAAAAGTGTTTTTGCTGTAATTTTGAGAGTTCTCACACAGATATTATGAACTTTGTTATGAATTGAGTCACTGAAATTAAACTTAAAGCTAATGAATCCCAAGAGAACACAAAAATGATAAATGAAAGTTATCATAAATACCTGTATACCTCCATATCATACAGTGACATTGTCTCACTGGTTCTGTCAGGCCATGCTAAATCATTCCCTTAAATTCTACAGAGACCTTTGTCTATTACAAGCTGTGCACATTGTGAGTTCCACCGATACTCTCCTGTGTCCTACGCACTGTGTCTTCATCAGATTATAAATTCCTGAGGGCTTTTTTCTGTCAACAGGGTACAGTAGGTATAATGATACATATCAATCATGTTAAAATTAGTTTTAGTGATGGCAGTGATAACATTGAAGACTGCCTTAAGGACACAAATATAATTTAAAATTATTCAGGCTAGGACAAACTTCTTGAAATCTTGAACATGAATTAAAATATCTCAAAAATGTACTTCATTAACAACTGTTTATTTTCTAATACTATATAGGAAGAAATGTTTCCATGTAAAACTCTGGTTAAATCAATGGGGTTTGATCCAAAAAAACCTCAAGTTCAATGAAAAGACCATAGTTCAGAGAACCAGATATGCACTATTGCTTTTATATATTGTACCTCCCTCTGTATTAAAGTATTAATATTTTCCTATCATTCTGCTTATCCCACTTATTCTAGAGAGAGAAAATTTTCAATAAATCAAGCTAATAACCAAAAATAATTTCATAAACCCAAATATTTTTATTAATACTGACATACTTTTAATGTTCTGCCTATGTAAGTATTTATTTCATGGTTAATCATGTTAATCTTATTCAATCCTTTATTAATGTATACATTTCAAATTTATTTAAAATAAAGGGAGTTTGTAGATTACTGTACTAGTGAGACTTATTGAGAATTTTATTTTCAGCACAGTGATTCTTAAGATTTTTTAAGATATGTGTTTTCAAACTCATACTAAATAAGGTTTGTTTTTTCCCCCATGAGTAATCAAATACATCTTTCAAAGTTGAATCTCATTCATTCATACTGATTACAGTGTAAATCAACCCTTGGTCCTCTGAGTGCATTTACATTAACACAAAAATTACATTTAAAAACGGTGTGTCCTCTTCCTCCAAGTCAAATCAGTGTGCTTGCTTTTTCCCTCAAGGCCAACATGAATGTCAGAATGCAATTTTAGGAGTGAAGGACCTCCATAAACAATATTCCATTCCAATTTCAGGAGGGAGAAACCAAAAGATAGAGTGTGGTAACTTTCACAGCATGCTAATTACTGTTATGCAAAAGAAGTTATCATCTCTTCAGTCAACATTGTATAACCAGTGAAGCTAAACGCATGAAATAAAACAATATCCCCAACACTGAGCATGAGTTTTAGTGGAAAATGTAAATACAATACTTATATTACTGAAAGTGTCTCAGTAAATCTTCTGGTATATCTACATACATCTTTCCAAAAGTGAGGTACACGACAGTTCAAGAGGGAAGCACATATGTAAGATTTAATATATATCTTATCACAAATGTCATTTCATTATTTAATTGTCTGACAGTGTAGGCCAATTTGGGGATGGCAGAGGAGTGATCACTTTGAGCTTAAAAGGGATTTAGCAGGTGTATGGGCCAGTACGATCAGTTGCTTTACACACATTTAGCTTCTATTCTTCTTAGAACTTTCAGTTCCTGAGCAAGTTCTCCAATTTGTAGATCAAGAAACAGAATTAGAAAGTTTAGGTCACTTGCTCAAGACGCCATCTGTGTTGATAGGACTTATTAAAACCCAGCTCTGTTCTGTTTTTAAAATTGTTTTCACTTTCATAGCGACTTTGCTATGTCCAGGGCCTGAATTATCTCACTCACATGTATTTCAACCCTTTGTTTTACAGTGGTCATAAAAATCATAAACACTAGAGCTACATGAAGATTTTCACGTTGTTTCACTGGCCTCCATTCTTTCCAATCTCCATGCACTTGTAAACTTTCTGTTCTTTCTCTTGCTGTTGATTTATAGTTTTAGTCCATATAATCTGGTAACTTATTAGAAGGTACTTAAATTTTCTTGTGTGCATTGACTTGATTTATGTACAAAAGTTGATCTATTTTTGGAGAAAGTCCTGTGGATTGCAGAAAATAATTTGTATCCTGCAGCTGTTGTTATACAGTCCTTTTGATCTATCCTATAATATAATTCTGAAATTTCTTTTTGTAATCTGAATGAGCAAACTGCTGGTGAAAGGGAGGTATTGAATTCATCAGATATTATTGTGCTGTGATCAATCTGTTCTTTCATGTCCAGTAGTGTTTGTTTATGAAAGTAGTTCCATCAATATTTCTTGTATATGTATTTTGCAATTGTTATCTTTTGATGAATTATTCTTTTATCAATATGTAGTGACACTTTTTCTCTCTTTTGATGAATTTTTGCATGAAGTCTGTCAGATGTCAGAATAGTCACATTGCTACACTGTTTTCAGGTTCCCTTTGCTTGGAATGTCTCATTCTTTTACTTTAATCCTGTGTTTCTTTGCTAGCAAGGTATGTTTCTTGTACACAGCAAATAGTTAGATACTGTATTTTAACTTCATCCATCAGTCTGCATCTTTTTATTGGAGAATTTAGACCATTAACATTCTGAGTTATTATTTGAAGGTTTGTAGCAATTCCTAATATTTTGCTGCATTTGTTGATTCTTTCCTTATCCTCAAGTGTTTATCTAGTCTTTAATGAGATTTAT
This sequence comes from Castor canadensis, assembly GCF_047511655.1. Classification (NCBI taxonomy): domain Eukaryota; kingdom Metazoa; phylum Chordata; class Mammalia; order Rodentia; family Castoridae; genus Castor; species Castor canadensis. The sequence goes on from NC_133394.1 coordinate 2,896,241, forward strand.
TTTTTTCTCCTATTCTCATTGTTGTGTTTGTCTTTCTCTTCTGTGTGTAGATTCCTCATAGTACTGTCTATGAGTGCTAGCATAGCGGTTATGAATTCTTTTAGCATGAGTTTATCACAGAAAATTTTATTTTTTTTCAATTATGAAGGATGTCTTTGCTGGATGCTGTAATCAAGGTAGTTATTTTCTTTCAGGGTCTGAAGTACACATATGGTCTTACTTTTATGGGCTTGAGTTTTTTTTACTTGGTTCTTTTCTTTTGCAGTTTTCCTTATTCTTTCCCTATTCTGCATAATTAATACTTTAATGATAGAATGATGTGGGGAGGTACTTTCCTGGTCTTGTCTGTTTGGTGTTCTAAAATCCTTCCTATGCACAAATGACCACATCTTTTCCAAGATTTGGATTTTTTTTCTGCTATTAATTTGAACATGCTTTCTATGCCATTAGTCTGTATCTCTTCTCCATCTCCTTTTCCCTTCTTTCACAAGTTTGTACTTTTAATTGTGGTCCAGAGATCTGCTATCTGTTCTTTGTACTTCCTCATTTTTAATTTTGTGCCATCAGAGTTCTAGCTCATCTACGTTTTCTTCAAGTCTTTATGTGCTGTCTTCTACTCGCAGTCTGTTGTAAGATTTTCAACTGAGTTGTGTCATTTGACCTACTGTGTTTTAATTTAGTTTTTCAGAATTCTATATCATTGTTGAATTCCACCTTCATATCATCCTTTGTCTTTCTCATGTCTTTCAGCTGATTATTTGTATTCTTTTTTAATTCATTCAGGCATTTATTGGTATATCTTCAATTTCAATAGTCATTCTTATAAATATTGTTTTGAATTCTTTGGGATGTCTTCCACTTCACTATGACTTGAGTCTTATAAGAAGTTATTCACTTTTGGAGGTGTCATGTTGTCTTGATTATACACATATACATATGGGGCATACCTATATATGTATATGCATATTTGCACACATATATAGATATATGTACATATATACACATATATACATATATACACACATATACACACACATGAGGTATACAGACATATATCTAAACATATATACATATATACACACACATCTAGATATACATATATATATGTATATATATATATATATATATATATATATACACACACACAAACACACACACACATATGTATATGGGTTAGTGACAGGGGGTTGAGGTACATTTTCTCACCACTGGACACGTAGCCAAGCTCTCACCTAGGGCACTGGTCCCAATTCCCAGCACCATTTGTGAAAAGAAATGGGCTGTAGTTTCTTGCAGTTCTTCCTGGTGGTTGGGTGTTTGGGTGGAATCAGAAGGCTGGGGCTGAGGCTGCTCTGGGTCATTTGTCTGCTTCAAAGTTGCATTCACTTTCAAAGCTTTCCTTCTCTGTATACCAGGTGCTACTGCTGGCTGCAAGGACATTTGTAACCTCTGGGCTCTGCAGGTTCCCACTTACTCCCTGGTCTCCCACTTCTGTCTCTAGGGTCTGCAAGAGTCCATGCCTAAAGGTTTATCCCAAGTGCATCACAGAGTGGAGGAAGTAAATAGAGCACCAAGGAAAGTAAGCACTTTGCCAGGAATCTCAGTGTGTTCATCCTTCATCCAACAGTTGACCACCTTGCAGGAGAGAGAATACTGGGGACATTACATATTCTACAAGAAGCAGGCTTCCAGCTCACCCTCCCATCCAGCAGAAAATGCCATACAACCAGAAGACCTCTCCAGGATGCTGAGCAGTCTGCTCTCCACAGCCTCAGAGCTCTGGTTCCACAAGGCCCTCAGGCAGTGGGGCTTGGTCCTGGCTATGGAGGGTAAAATCACTGACCATCATATCCTTAGCTGCCTCATGTCCTTACAGCTTAAACTTATCAGGGGCTCCACATCAGATCTTCTCCTCTCCATGACCCCCTTCTCAATGCCATCACCTCATGCAAACACTGTTGGAGGACAATGCCAGGCTTCCTGAGCTACCATTTTTCCTTGTTTCAGGTCCCCAGAGTGGCTCAGACACAAGCAACAGCCTCCATCTCATGAGGAAAAATAAAATATCTTTTCCTTTATGCTAGCTTGCTACACAGAGAAGTCACTGTCACAACTAGTCCCCTCACTGGCATATAGATTGCAGGATCTGCAATGGCTAGTCTGCAAATTTGTTTTTAACAGGTTTTCCTGGTTCACCCTGTGGTGGTGGTTTTAACCTTCCTCCCATAGGTAGCCACACTTGGAGCAAGGGAACATTCCCTACTTGTTATTGTGTCACCTTTCTGTTTTTCCAGACTTTTCAGCTTGTCACCTCTTTCTTGATTCTTCTCTCTTGTTTTCTTTTGTAGTACTAGGATTTGAACTCAAGTTTGAACTCAGGCTTGCTAGGCAAGTGTCTTGTCGTTTGTGCCATGCCCTCAGCTCTTTCTGTGTTAGGGCCTCATGTTATACCAGGCCACCCTGGGTCACAACCCTCCTATTTGTACTTCCTTGGGTAGCTGAGGAGACAGGCATGCGCCAACATGCCCATCCATTGGGTGAGTTGGAATCTTGTCAACTTTTTGCTGTTCTGGCCCAGAAACATGATACTCCTGACTGCCTCTTCCTAAATAGCGAGGATCTCTCTTGAGTCTTAATGTTCTTCCTCTCTCTCTTTGGGATATAGTCTCTCCTTTGTTACTCTGGATTTTGTCATTCACATTCACATGGGGGAAGCTTCTTATCCACCATCTCCTCTCTCCTGAGATTGAGTGCTCAATCAAATGTGTTTTCATATTCATATTATCCGTGGTCCACCCATGTTATTTCCTATTTAGTTATAGGAGTTTTTGGTGCATTTTCAGTGATGTTTATTGGAAATGTTTTCTTTTGGTTTGATATTTCATTATCTTGTGGGCATGTTTTGATAGTTCTTGGATCGAATTGTGAGTTGGCCAAATTTGTCATTTTTTTGTAAGCATTCATTAGTTCCTGTTTATATTTAGTTTTTAACTTTACTCTAAAACTGTTCCTATTAATATTATTATTATTTATATGATTTCCAAAGAGTTTACTTTTTCTTTATTAGACAAACCCACAGTAAAGGATAATTTGTATTTATATAAAATATGGAGTTAGAAAAATAATCATTTTTCCACGTGAATATAAAAATCAGCTATTATCATTTATTAAAGTGATGACCCTTTCTCAGCACCTGTGGGGTTTGTTTTTGTACCATGAATGAATATTTAATACATAGGTAGGGTATTCTCCCCTGACCTTCGATTCTCTTCATTTTGTCTGTATTGCTCACTTATATTTATACTGCAGTCTCTTATTTATTATGTATCTTTAATAAATCTGGTTATATTAGGGAGACATTCCTTCAAATATGTGCTTCTTTATCAACTTTACCTTGGTCAATCTTAGTTATTGGTAGTTCTTTATAAATAATAGCATCAGAATGAATTTCTACAAAATCATGCTGAGATTTTGATTTGGATACCCTTGAAATCTAGATGAACTTGAAGAGTCATATCTTATTTGAAATACTGAGTCATTGAGTTTTCTTATATATGAATGTATTTTTCAATTGTTTCAATATATTAGTCATAGTACATATATGTACATATTTATTCCTCAAAACATATTTATTTCTCAAAACAAGGTTGAATAAATGTCAACTATATACTTATTAAAATATATATATTTATGTGATAGCATGTGTAATCTCTTATTAGATTAAATCACTTCCTTTAATTCACACTTAAAATGCATGTTTATCAAATAATTATATAAAATTTCACCATTCTCTATGTCTATTACATAATTATAAACACTTTAATTTCAGTATGTATGTGTATGGTTGAATTATCTTTACTAACTTTTCTAAATTACCTTTAAATTTGTAATCTAGCTATAAATTCAAATTGGTCAAATATTCTTCATGGATAACTTTTTCAGAATTATCTCTGTTTGTGAAGTTGGATTTTTTTAATAATTACCTGAGGATTTTTATTTTGATGAATGCTATTGACACTGCTCTTTTTAAATCATGCTTTGTGTATATCACTGCAAAAATCAGCAAGGCTCTGTAACCCAGCATAGGTAGAAAGCAAAACCCACTACAAAGCTTTAGATGTGTGTATTTTACAGAAGAGTTGATTTTGAAACAGGAAAGAGGACCAGGTTGAACCAGGCAAGGAATTGTGTCCTAAGGAGAGCAATTTTTTTTACTGAAAAGGGCACGACTGGGAAGTGGTTGCTGAGTCAAAAATTTTCCTCAGAGCTGTCCACCTATAGGATGCAGGTTAGTATAGCTTACATCTCAACATTGAAAAGTCTTGTAGCCCCAGGTTAGAGTTCTTTTTCCTGAGGTCTGATATTTGCTCTGCCAAGTGTCTCAGATATGCCATGGAGCAGATGGTGGCAGGGCCCATAATTGGCAATGATTGGTTTCTAGGGTTCCTCCTTCAATTAAAAAAAGTTCCCATCATTCCTGGTTTTGTTTGACCTTTCACACTTGTTTGCATGGCAACATCTGTTTGAAGAAATGAAAGTAAGAGAAAGATATATCCCAGGAAATTTAAAGGAAAAACTGAATAATGACAAGAGCAGACATTAAAGAAAGCTAGATTTCACAAGAAAGAACAACAATGACATTTTCCCCGTTTTGCAAATGGTAGCATTCATAAACCATTGTAAAGACTTGGTAGTAAGATATTTTCTACCATGGATAAAGTATCTGATATTTTATCAATAATTTCATTGTTAGAAGGCATTAATAAAACGAATGCATTACTAACTAGGAAACAATAAACTATTTTTTAACAGAAAAATTACTCTCATTGCAAAATGAAAGTAACATTTTCTATCTTTTTTTAACTTTATTTTGGTGGTACCAGGGTTTGAACTTGGAGCCTTACGCTTGCTTGGCAGGCACTCTACCACTTGAGCAGCTCCACCAGCCTCTTTGTTTCTCAAGGCAGGCTGGTCTCACTTCCTAAGTGTTGGGTTTACAGTGTGCCTACCGTGTCCAGTCTCATTTCCATAACTGTGACGTAAGCTCAGTGAAGAACTATGTTTAAATTTTGTGATCAAGTTTCATGTGCCTAACTGGCAAAATGTTCTTGTCTGTGTCTCCCTCCATGTCTGCAGTGCTGGTCATTTGCAGTGCTGGTCAGTTCCTTGTTCCAGTCACCATCATGGTTTCTCAACCCAGGAGAGCACCTTCCACGCTGCTGCAAGCTCTCCAGGCTGAGATTTCAGATGAACTCAGTCCAGAGGGACCCCAAATGCTCCACCCAACTACGTATGCTTCGTGTGTGGAGCCGTAAAGAAGTATTAAGAAGTGATAATGCTAAGGAGCCTGAGATGAAAGACTAAAATTTGACTAAGTGTGTTATATAAATAAGTGAAGATTTTCTTCTCACTTATCTCAGTTTCGTGTTCCTGCTGATTTCATTTGGTACTTACATCTTGGAAGAGGAAAATAAAGCACCAGATATGTTATCCATCAGTGATATTCCTCTGTATTTATTATTTGAAAGACCAATAAATATAAGATTTTGGTATATATTTAATGCTGCTGTTTTTCATGCTCACATGACACAGTTTTATATCTCTTACCTTAAAAAGAAAATGTAATAAAGACTTGATATTTTCATTGTTCCTGCCACACTTTTATTGAGCTATTCATAATAATGAAAACTGGAAACATTTTCCTCAAGTGACAGCAATTTAGAATCCCTCAGTGTGTTAGTCACTGGCTTTTTCTCCATGCTGTGCATTATTTAGCACTGGCTTTGTAAATCATATCTATCATCGTGTTTTCCAATTATTACCTTTAGTTCAACTCGTGGGAATATGGAAGGCTATTGTAGGAATGGAAAAATTCAACTTCCTATGTTTTCACATTGCAAAAAACTTGACTATTATTATTTACTGTTTATTTCCATAAATCACCTAAAAAGTCAATTTTATACTCTTTGAAATGAATAAGCTTTCTTCACCTTTAAAATAAGTTTAAAATTTTAAAAGGAAAATGGCATTTTATTTCCTTTATGAATTTTATTTATTTATTTTAATTATTTTTGTGCAGGGGATGCATCATGACATTTACAAAAGTTCTTACAATTTATCGTAGTTGAATTCACCCCTCCATCTTTCTTCATTACTCCCTCCTCCATTCCTGAAAGTTTTAGCAGATGTTATTTTCCCATTTGCATAAATGTGCACCATGTTAACCATCCCACACCTTTTCCCCACTGCCTCCCCCTTCCACTGGTGCCACCTCCCTAGTTAGGACTAGTTCAGACTTCCTGTATAGATGATATTTTTGCATGTTTAAGGTATCTGTAAAGAGAGTGCCATTGTGATATTTCTGTGCATATATGTATTATAATCAGGATTGTCTCATCTCCTTTATTTTTCTCTTTTCTACCTTAGTCCATTTCTTATGGTGGTTTCAACAGGTTTAAAAGCTCTATATTCATTTTTGTGTAGGAGTACATCAGCCACATTAACATTCTCAACTTCTTTTTTACTCTTCTTCTCTTGTATGTGACCTCCCCTTAGTGTGACCTGTTTTCATAATATTGCTGAATTTGTACTAGATCTGTATTCTGCATATAAGAGAAAACTTTCAACTTTTGACTTTCTGAATCTGGCTAAATAAACTTAAGATGGTGTTCTAAAGTCCCATCCATTTACCTGCAAATGACAAAATTTCATTTTTCTTTATGGTTGGATAAAATTCAAATGACAATATTCAATATTTAATGTAGTTGTTTTGTTATTAATTGAGTTGTGCCATAATAAATCCACATGATCTCAAACTTAGCTTCACTAAAATACAGTGTTTTCATTTTATTTTCATTGACAGACAGCAATTGCACATCTTTATGGAATTTGGTATAATGTTTGGTGCCTTTTTACATGTTAAATTAATCCTTTCAAGATACTTAGATCATCCATTTACATTTGTAATGTCTCTGTGATAAGAACATTCAAAATTTATAATCCCTTTCAACAAAGCTTTGAAAACATGAAAATTCCCTCACTAATATTGAAGGTGAACATGAGTTTATAAGAAGTAATTTTAATATAAAAATATCTTTCAAAAAGTAATATTTGATACTAAGTAATTCTCAATAATAACATATTCTGGCAGTTTTTCATAAAGGTATTCAGTTTGTTAATCAATATTGTCTTTACCCTGGACAGTGATACAGAAATGTACTCAAAATTGATATCATCATAGAAATTTTACATATTTTACATACATGTGCAATTAATATAGAACTTGAATGGACTGTTTTCATGATCTTTGTTTGCAAACCAAATTTCTATAGGAGTGAGCATGAGCTGTTTGTAGTATTTACTAAAATAAATATTATTTCAATAAATTAGGAAATAATTGTTAAATTTAAACACATCATAAATAATGAGCAATCTCCATCCTTTAAATGTACCAGTTATAGCAATTAGACACAATTTATATAAAGAGAGTAACATTACAGCCACTTTAAAATTAAAGTGAAGTGTTGGGGAGGGATTGCAGGGCCCAGCCCTGCTTGCAAGTGTTTTAGCATTGAGCTATGCTCGCATCTCCAAGTGTATAGGGTTTGCAGATAAATATTTAGACAAGGTTTGCTATGTTGCCCAGTCTGGCCTGGAACTCCTGAGCTCAACAGATCTACATGTCTCAGCACCCCAGTTAGCTGGGGAAAAATGAATTCATTCCAAAATGCACATTATTTTATATATTCTGATTAGATACAATGTTAGATACATTTCAAGATAATTCCTCTATGAAGTACTTTGCAACTGTAACCAAAACCATAATTCACACACACTCTAGATGTGTAAGAAAAGTTCAAATATTCTCAGTATACTTACTATGTATAAAATTAAACAAATATTGACAAAATATATTGCCATTGCCTGGCTAATCTCATTGAAAGTAAATTTGGAAGTGTTTTGGTTAATTGACACATAATTAAATTAGCTTTACTAAAGGAAACTAGCTAATATATATTGTGGAATACCACCAACAAGGGTATTTTAGCATAGTTGGCAACATAGAAATACTGACAATAAGCCCATTGAATTTGCTTACATACTTTATTTTACAACATTCTTTAGCTATAATAAAATATTAAAGAATTTTCAGTGTATTTGTTGCAGAATCAACAATCAGAATGGCCCAGAAACAACAGGAAATCTCGGGTAAATTTAATGCAGTGATCTCTCTGGTTTTCCCTCCACCTTTTTTGTGCTCAATTTCCAAGGATTCCTTATTTGTATCCATGAAGGACAGCATTTGTACTGCCTCATTTACAAAGGTATTGCATCCTGCTTAAAATTATTCACTGAAGGAAGTTATTCTTTATATATTAAATTATATGTCAAATTCTTCCTTTTATTTTCTTCTTATCTCTTCTGCTATTGAATGGTTTTGAAAGCAGCGATAATTTTGCTGTGTAATATCTGAGAAGAAGCTATGATATGTATGTTTGAGGAGAAAACAGGTAAAAGTCTAAGCCATTCATTTGGAAATATTTAGGGTTTACTTGCACCTGGAATGTAGTGATTAGTGATTTTAGTCAAAAAGTAAAAACAAAGCTGATTATAGGTACAGAAGTTGTGATTTCATTCAATTTTTATGACTTTAAAAATATCTCCAGCTTGTATAGTGGTCTCGTTACTCGTTACTCCTCTTTTTTTTTTCTTTTATTATTCATATGTGCATACAAGGCTTGGTTCATTTCTCCCCCCTGCCCCCATCCCCTCCCTTACCACCCACTTCACCCCCTCCCTCTCCCCCCCACCCCCTCAATACCAGGCAGAAACTATTTTGCCCTCATCTCTAATTTTGTTGATGAGAGTATAAGCCATAATAGGAAGGAACAAGGGTTTTTGCTGGTTGAGATAAGGATAGCTATACAGGGAGTTGACTCACATTGATTTCCTGTGTGTATGTGTTACCTTCTAGGTTAATTCTTTTTGATCTCACCTTTTCTCTAGTTCCTGGTCCCCTTCTCCTATTGGCCTCAGTTGCTTTTAAGGTATCTGCTTTAGTTTCTCTGCATTGAGGGCAACAAATGCTAGCTAATATTTAGGTGTCTTACCTATCCTCACCCCTCCCTTGTGTGCTCTCGCTTTTATCATGTGTTACTCATCTTGAATTACAATTTAATTCTTTTACCACATGTACAGCACCTCGTGTACATGTGTTAACTCATCAAATTGCAGGAGAAAATGGTGTCCTGTGTTCTCCAAATCCATATTACCTAATATCAGGCACTCATTAAATTAATTCAAAGTCTGAAAAAAGCCTATGTTAAATCTGTGACAATGAAACCTAGTGATTTAAACAAACACATCTAAAGATGTAATGAAGACAAAGTAAGAAATGACTTCCTAGTATTATAATTTCTGATACTGCTTAACATATATGATCAGATAAAAGCAAATTTCACAGTAGATACAAAATCCTATAGCCTTTTAAAATATGTATTGTAAGTAAATAAACATAGCATAGGATACTTCACATAAGAAGTGTTAGCAGAATAGTAGGTAGTTTTGCTCACTATTGTAATGTAAACATATATAGAGTCAAACTAATTCATGAAATCACCAATATAGAAATAATTTAAAATGTGTTGGCAAATGTTGATCAAATACAAGGATGTTTTCCAATAATCACCATGATCAGTAAGGGTAATTAACCCTTAAGTTTTATTTTAGGGAATAGATATATATTAGTGACAAAAAAATTTATAAAACTAAATTTTGAATTTAGATATGTGTTAAATATTTACATGAATTTTATATACAATTTGCCTTGTTTATATAAATGTGAATCATACATATGATCATATAATAAAATAGAAGTGTAATTAATGTCATTGCCTTGAGCAAGACGAAGCCAGTATTTTCTGATGCCGTTGCACAGAGTCTGCAACCTCCATTTTGGTCTTGCTCTCCGTGTCTGCAAGTTCTGGAGAAAGCTGCTCCCATAGGCAGTTAGATGGCTGCTCTCAGAACAGGGCCGGTCTGACCTAGTGCTCTGCTGTTCTCCTCACATTCATAACGATTTTGAACAACAGACCCTGGCTTTTCAACATCTCTGGATTCTACAATCTAGGAAACTGCTTAAGCTCATATGGTGCCAGGAGGGTAAGACTGAGACTCTCACTTCAGGATAAATGTGACTCATTATCCACAGAGCTACGGCCCAGACATTTACGGTAAAATCTCTAGCCTACATTCTCAATCCACAAACTGCATTATCAGAAATCAAAGTGTTATTAGCCCATGGTATTAAAAGTATTAAAAATTCATGGGATATTTCAAACACAAACCTTAGCATAATTTTATTACCTTAAAATGACACCAAAAATGATAAAAGTAAAATGATTTGTAATATATAATGGGCAACACACTACCAAAGAAAGGGCCAGTTACAGTAATGGTAATTTTAGTTAAAATTCTTAAGATGATAAACATTAAATGGATAAAAGAGAAACATAATGACTGCAACAATTTTGAATTAATTTATTTGTAATTTAAAATTTTAATCTAATGTTAATATTGAAAGTTATTTAAGGAAGAAATTATTAACTCAATAATAGTGGCATATTTTAATACAACTCACTTGGAAAATGGTACATCAAGGAGACAAAGTATTTGGTAACTGGTAAATTTAGTACAATGCATTTGGACAAAGAGTTGTTAAATAAATGTGAAATCACTGATACCATGTAGGTTTATTCTCAGATCACAGGCCAATGAAATTAAATTGTACAACAGTCCCTATAGAGGACAAAGGTAACAATTAATGAAGGCAAGATCCATTGATGAACACTCAGATTAGGTTGCAAAATATTAAGGAGAAACAGAATATTTGCATAACAAAGTATTTCCCACAGATTTATAAATTACAGTGCTAGTTACAACACACGAAATTATACTCCATACACCTTCAGAAAATGGAGCTCAGTTACCCCTTGAGTGTAGAACTACGGTGTGGTCCAAATCAAGACCAATAATTTCAACATTGTAACTGGCATCTTAAGATCAACACCAGACAAGGCAAGGGGAGGCCATGCTCTGTGACGGAGGTCTTGATTCTCCCATCTGGTGATGTCCACTCCAGTGGATTTTTTTGTTGTTAATTAGGATTGTGAACTGTTGGTGTCCAAGGTTATGGCAATGCTGGAGAGAGGCAGATGGCCATAGAAAAATGCTTCTCATCTCACTCTTCTTACTGAAATACATCTGCTTTTCTTGAACAAGCCCACCTCAGGTTGCTACCAGCTTTGAGTTAATTTCCAGTTGTGAAAAAAGAGGATTCTGATGATTTTCAGAGTTTTCATTGTTCTGATGATGGAGGACAGAATTTAGATCTCTGTTTTCAATATCTAGAATTCATATTTGCCAGATTAAATTGTTACCTAATAACTGGGGATTGAGTTTAAAGTTTGATGAAGTAGACAGTAGAGAGTGAGATTTGGTGACTGAAAAGATCAGGGATGGGCAAAGATATCTCTGGTGATTTTCTAAAGGATATTGGGAGTGATTCTCCCCATTGGCAGGGGAGATATATGAGAAATTTCCAACATGAGAAGGTATAGTTTGTAAAAGACTGTTTAATTCCTTCACATAAATTAACATTTAGCAAAATATTCTACTTTAAGAATTACTGCATTATTGAATTGTGGGCTTGCCAAACATCATTACTTTTGTGCATTTGTTCTTTCTGGCTAGAACTGAACAGATGTTTAGCCTAAAGGAATGGAAGGGTTTATAATAGAATTAGAGGCCTGCCAGATACCAGGTAAAGAAATTCTCTTGTGAATTTGCATTTTTATGTGGCAAATGAGGAATAAAGTAAAGACAATATCCAGAAAGTAAATCAAGAAAATGTAATTGGAGTTTGCATTCTTGTCATTGACAAGTAAAATAACATGTATTTTAACAAATTAACTAAATGGAATGTCATACCAATATACCCCTTGGGACTGTGTAACTTACATTTATTTTCATTTATTGTTTTTGAGGGTTTTTTTCCTTTTTGATGATGATAATGAATTGTAAAATTCAATTTACAAAGTTTGTTTCTAGCTCTTGGTATTAGGTAAAAAATTTTATTTTTGTGCAGACACTATTAGTCATCTACTTTTGGAAGATCACTCTGCTACTTCTAAAGTGTTTTCATGTCATTTGTTAGTGTCATATTTATGGCAACCATGTAAAGAAAGCGTCATTTGACCCATTTGATAGAGTTTTGTTGATACATAACGATGACATCAAATGTGCCTTTCAAACCACACAGATCCATGAGCTTGGAGTTTCAGTCTTAGGAGTTCAGGACCTGCTCGGCAAGCTCCTCAGCACGGCTGGTAACAAGGAGTTGGTGGAATGTGCTTACTTGGGGTTGCAGGACTGAGGACAGTGGTTCTTCCCAGTTGTCAGTTTGAGGCTGCACTATCTGATCTAAATTTCTTCTCAAGTAGAACACACCAAAATGTGTGCTTTCTCCCTCAAAATCAGCAAGGATTGGCAAGACTTGAGCCAGGTGGATGCTATGACATTACCTGCAGTCGTACATCCTGCTACAGTGCTGTGTGCCGTCAGTGACAATTGAGCGAGAGGCCCCACCCATGCTCCCTACATCAGTAGGGAAAGTGAGGTTCACATCAAGAGCCAAACAGCCAACCATTTTGCCATAAGAGGAAGGATGTTACACTGGACAAAACATAAATACATTTTCTTATACTCTACATAATCTTGCTTTATAATCTCGAAGAAAAATTAAAGAAGGGTCCCTGAAAGAATGAAAACATGCTAGACTACTCTGTGATTTAAATTACTGGACACGAAGAAGGATTCTTTTTAAAGGGGAATGCAAAATAATTTAGGCTACATCTTCAAGTCTTTTCCCTATGTTTTCCTGTAGTTGAGTCAAAGTTTCAATTCTCACGTTAAGATCTTTGACCTATTGTGAGTTGATTTTTCAACAGGTTCAGAGATAGGTGTTTAGTTTCAGTCTTCTACAGGTAGATATCCAGTTTTTCCAGGAATATATATTGAAAAGGCTGTCTTTTCTACAAGTTTTTAAATTTACTAAATCATGGCATTCTGTAACCAATTAATACTACATCTTTCCCAAATACTCATGTTACAGAACTATGCATGAAGTACTGGTGAGCGAAGACAACTGTATATTCAGATCCCGGCCTGTGTATTTACTCGTTCTCCCCCCACTTCACATTTTACATGTTGTGAAAATTTTATCTACTTTGTCTAATAAAAATAAGCGAAAGAGGCGTTTTCGATTTTAATATGGACATATCAATGTTAGCAGTTTATCATACATTTTAATTTTCTGCTTTCTGTTGTATTTCTCAACAACTTTCCATATTTTGGTGATCACCCACAGCAGTGTCTGAGAGTGAGCTTTTGCTATATGATTATAAAAATATTATTGTGGTGTAACTATTTGGTTTAATAAGAATGTTATTATAATTTCTCAGTCAATAACAAAAAACTATTTTTTAGCCAAAGACCTAGTTCTTTTACATCATTAATGATTCTTTCCTGTTTATTGATGAAACATTGCTTATTTTTGCAACAGGAAACACTGTTGTGAACAACTTTCTTATGTGTGTTCCCAGTACTCTGCATGATGTTTAAAAGTGAGATCACAAAAAGTGCAACTGGTGTTTCAAAGAATTAATTCCTTTTAACTGTTCTCTTTCTTACTAGTGAGAGGAAAATACGTTCTCCTTCATCAACAATAGATAAGAAGGACTTTCACAACTACCACCAGTGCTTTGAACACCAACTTCAAATGATGGGTCTGTATTGTTTTATTTTTCTAGATTCTCTGTGACTTTGAAATGCTTTTGAGTCACTGTGAGTATGTTCTTTCTAAACTGTTAACATTTTATTACTGGTTTTATTAATTTGTATAATTTCTATGATTGTTGTGAGTTTCTAATTTTTTATTTGCTATATTCTAATCCCTTGCCTTTCTCACTTGTTTTCTTGTTTCCTTTTGAGGATATTTGCTTTTTTTTTTCCCCCCTCTGGTGGAGCTGGTGTTGAAATCAGGGCCTCACTCTTGCTAGTCAGGTACTTTAGCTACTCCACCTACCCTGTATATTTTCTTTTTGCTTCTTTCTTTTCTTTTGAATGTAACAAATGCATATATTTTCACTTTTTATGTTTGGGATTCATGTAGTAATTGCTTCTCACCACAAATTTATTTTTAAAAACCCTTATATTTAATTTTACATTTTTGACTTAATCATTTTATCCTTAAATCTTTTGAAATCAGGGTGGATTAAAGAGAACTTTCCTGTATTTTCTTTCAGATCACTTCAGAATATGTCAAAACTTCATCCTGCATACACACATATAATCCTGTGAATTCGTTCATCATGGTGACTGTCATTATGCTGTAATTCCATTGATTTTGTGGCATCGTTGATTGTCTGGTAGGTGTGTCCTTCCATCATTATCAATCTGTGTAATATTGTTCTCAGTATCTCTCTCCTATTCTCCATTACGTAAATATTTGAGAACTCAGCAGTGGTCTTGTCTGTCCAGGGTATGCCAGGGCCGCTATGTGCTTTCCTCAGTCAGTGTGGATATGGCAATGCCTAAGACAGATAATGGCAATGAAGAAGAAATGGAAGAAAGGCCCAGTCCACCACAGTGCTGCACTTCGCCCGTGTCACGTAGGTGTGGATACATTTTGTCTTCAGTGTGATTTCATAACACTGGAGTGCTCGTGGTTCACAAATGTAACCCAAGCTACTCAGGAGGCAAAGCCAGTCTAGGCAAATAGTTTCCCATCTCAAAATTCCCCAAATCAAAAAAGACTGGGGGAGTGGATCAAGTCGTAGAGCATCTGCCTAGCCATCATAAGGCCCTGAGTTCAAACCCCATTTCCACCAAAAATAAGTGAGTAATTTATTTTGTATTTTTACTTTGACCAAGGAATCTTTCACAGCAATTTAAAAACAATGTGAAAGAGAATTTTTGTTGTCATTAATATTTATTTATTTATATTCAGAATAGCCACTTTTTCTAACCTACTGAAACTTTATTAGTGACTTTGATGTGACAGTTCTGACCTTGCTTACCTTCTGAGAATAATGAAGTCAGGTACATTCAGGGTGACCTAACCATCAGCAACTTTTCTAACTGCTACCTGCCACGCTAGGTAGGCATATGCGTACCACTGAGAGTTTAGTGTTTAATATATATTTATTGATTATGCTAAATTCTGTTACCTTATGAGATCTCTATTTTTCATACTAGTACTCATAAGTATGAGATTTGGTAAGCCAAAAACTCACAATATTTTCTATTCTTGCTATGTGGCTTTTTTTTGGATATTTTAGAACACTTTGAATCTCTTCTTTCAAAAGTTGCTGTTGTTTACAGATTTAAAAGGTCACTTGGCTTATTTCTATACTGTTAAAATCTTAATTTGAAGGTGGTTAGATTGTATTTTCTGTTCCCCATGAATGAATGTGAAGAATTTGGTGTGAGAGCTGTTAACAGACACCTAGAATGGAGTATGTGCTATCATATTTTCTGGCTTCACAGCTTGAAGACCTATTCTCCTTTGCTTCTCAGAAAAGGGTTCAGATATGGCCTTTATAGATAACTAATCTCCCTCAAAGTCATGACTATTCAGGAGCATTTCGTAATGTCAAGATGAAATCTAGGTCTTTTGTGCCGTTCCTTGTTCACTACTGGAAAGTCTTTTCTCTCTTACCCTCTACCTTCCCTTTGGTACAGTTTGGTTTCTGAATAAATATTTTCTGTAAGGATGAAGACTACAAGAGGCATTTGCTGGCTCTTTCTTGTCAGTGCTTATATAGACACCTTCCTCCTGGAAGTCTAGGTCTTGTGTCCACATGCAGTTTTTCAGAGGCAGGAAGGAATAGTCTTAATGTATTTGTTCTCTGCTGTATCTCCCTATGCTTCCATGATGGTCGTTGGCTTTTTTTTTGAAGAATTTATATTTGGTGACAAAGATTTGATTCCATGACATTGTCTAATATTTGTCAGTAAATCTATTACTTCATCTGCATTTACATTTTTAAGTTTCTTTAGCTTCAGCAGACAAAATCTCTTAGGTAGGAAATCACCATACTAAGACTACATTACTTTTGTGGCCACCTTACTGTACTATTTCCTCAATTTAAATACAACAGTAACTAGTCCAAAGTAGAATATAGTGTAGATGTGTTGGCTCAGTGGGATCAAGCTTTCTATTCTTTGGCGAGTATATAAGTACAAATTTGCATTGGTATACGTGGTAGAGGCACCAGATTTATTGGAGTGGTGATTGCCTTTTGTCTTCAACATTTTAATGAATGAAAACACACAGAACTAAACACAAATGCCATTAAAAGTAAGAGAAAATCATGTTTCATATGTAGTATTGCATAAATTTCCAGTATTGCATGACTGACTGTCTTTCACACAGTTGACAGTTTCTGAAAACTCTAATGGGAGTTTGCAAGCAAAGGGTGACAAAAAGTTAATGTCAACCCAAGTTGTGGCAATTTCCTGTTCCAAATGAAGAGTGAATGATGATATATACAAATTACAAAATGAATTATTGTGGAAGTTGTGAAGTTATAAAGATTAGTCATTTTAGAATCTATTACATATCAGTAAGGAAAATTGATGCATTATAATAATGAGAATAAGAAAGAATATTATTTTGAAAACTTTCAGATAAAACAAAATGTGCAGTGTAAAACAGTTGACAATCAGACTAATGGAACAACAGATTTCTAAACCATTTGTTCTCTCTGAGTCAGAGCTTGCTACAATAAGAACTTATGTATGACTGGTCAGTGATTATAATCTCAACAAAACATGTCAATCTTGTTTTTTATAATAAAACACTTTGGTTTAAAATCAATAAACAAATTAGTTTTTCTTCACAACAAACCCTATGAAGAGACAAGAATAACTTGAGAAGTCCATTGTTGGCTGGTGTGAGTTCATGCAATCCAGTCATTCCATGAGCTGTCTATGGGACAGAAAGCCTACGTGGACTCCTGAGGTGGGTAAGATATAAGCAATTGATGACTCATTTTCTTTATGCCAGGATAGAGAGGGTATAATTTTAGCATTTCAAAAGCAATTAGGATACTTGACAGAATGTAACGCAAACAAACAAATGAAAAAAGCAATGTATATTCAGGAAAGCACCAGTGTGCTTTTTAAAATTTATATTGATGGCAAGTTTGTTTCTTTTAGCAATTTACCACAGACAAAGAAGTTAACTTTCCAAAATATTTCAACTATACTACTATTTTGGAACATTTTCTGCATAGTAAAAGTACATATAATTCCCCAATAAAAGTCATTGATAAGTTGCCTGAAAATCGTGCTGGTATTATTATGTGTATGATCTTAGTCTTTGTTAACCCGAATACTTCCCCACCCTACAAAATTTTCTGTCCGGGTATTGCAAACTGATACTGCTCTTTTTGTTTTGTTTTATTTTTGGCAGCAGTGGGGTTTGAACTCAGTTCTTCATGCTTGCTAGGCAGGTACTCTACTGCCTGAGCCACTCCACCAGTCCTGTGATACTGCTCTTCTTCGGAATAGATGTCAGCAGTGAATAAGGAGAGAAAGCAGGAGAGCAGTAGACTATGGAGAAAAATAAAATCCCATTATCAAATGACCAATGATAGTAAAAAAAAAAGAAACAAAAAGTGGCAGGTACTTGCACATTGATGTAGAGAACCTGCTGAATAAAGGAAGTCATAACAGAGGGAAGACAAAGAAGGTAAAAGGAGGTGGGGCCAAGAAAGAGCAATAGAGGGGTGAGTTTGATCAAAGTAAGTCACATGCACGTGTGGAAAATCACAGTGAGCCATTTTGTACACTTAATATATACCAATAAGAAAAAGAAAAAAGAATTTCAAATAAAATTTTAGTCACAATTTCTTTTAGCCATCAATACTTTTATTCACATTAGTGTAAGAATACATAATAGATATTTCTGGTGCTCTATTTAAGTAGACTAAAGTAGTTATTAAGTAGATTTGTTAGCTTTTACTCATTCAACTTTTTTAATTAATGACAAATTGATACAAACTTGAATCAATATAATCATTCTTTCTTAATCATTGTGTGACTTTTGTTAATGTTGCTGCTTAATAGTCAGTAGATTAATCAGCCAATGACCATAGTTCATGTACCATTTGTCATCAACTACTCAGCCTTCAACTGTCACTATTTTAGTATCTTTTCAGATCATAGACAGGATGATACAACCTGTAATCTAGTTATAAATAAAATATTCTTACTGCTAGTACAAAAGCACTCAAGTAAAAAAAAAAACCTGATAAACTTATTAGAAGACGAGTCCTTTGTAATTTTCTTTATGCTCATTTTTCATTATATTAAGATCGCAAAATGTGTTTTTAAACTATTTGTAAAGGGTCTAACTATAATACCCAGACAGACTTTATGATGACGTTGCACAGGTTCAAACTCAGGATAATTTACATATATGAACATTATTTATACCCACAAAGAGCAAGGAAAACTAAAATTTGAAAGTGGTTGATGTGTAGAGGAGTGAATACAGTAGTGGCAGAGGCCACTGTGGGAAGGGGACCAGGAAGTAGTGAAGAGGTCTGGGAGAGATGAACCAATGTGGGTTGCAATACACAGGTGCATGGAAAGAACACTAAGAATCACTCTGCACAGTTATCTTTATCTAAAACTAGCAAAAAATGCTATGTTTTTCTCATTAGCTCTTATGTTTTCTCTTCAACAAAATTGTTTTCTGCAAGAAATGTGCAGGCCATGGCAGATTATGAAAGAGATTTTTATTTTTTATTTTACTTTTGTGGTGTCGAGAACCAAACCCAGAGCTTCGCACATGATATTCAAGTGCTCTACCATTGAACTGTATACCACCCCACTGGGCCCCACTGGACCCCAGTGCATGAGCTAGCTTTCTAAATTGAGTGACTCTTATGAGTAAAACGGCCTCTCCCGTAGTGTGTGAAGATTATTCAGTTATACCTCTAGGAAACTCCAACTTGTCCATGACACCAATTCAGAGACTCCACAGAATGACTGAGAAAGGAGGTGGAGACAATATTTACATGTAATGACTGTGTAAGATCTTGTCTCTGGGACCATCTTCCATTGTCTCATGCGTCAGAGTTCTCTAGAAGGAGATGTTCAACTCAGACTTGAAAATCCTTCTGGCTGCGAGGAAGAACAGTGCCAGGATATTTTCCCTGCAGGAGACGTCCCCAGGGCCAGTTATGAAAGGCCTCAATCTTTAATAACCCCTTGCCTGTACCTTCTAGTGTTTCAAGAACTGCTTCCTCTCTCATTTGTAAGATATTTTTCTATCTTGACATGGGCAAAAGTCAATCATTGCTATTTCAGTAAGTATAAATTTGCAGTTTTCCCCCAGTCATCTCCTACTTTCATGCAGAATTTATCTGGAAGGGTCTAGAACACCAAGGACCAAGGCATTTCCACTAACTTTATGAGAATCAAGTGTGACTCCTTTAGACCATGTTTTGTTCAGTCTGCCCTTCAGGACTGGGGTTGTTATTAAGACAAAAAAATGTGGCATCATTCCTCAGAATCACTGGGTTAGAATTCTGAACTTCAGAATCCAACTCTGTTCCTGTTATCTTCATCATCAGTCAGGTAGCACAGTTGACCAGATAATCCCTTGCTGGATACATCTGCATTTACCAGACCAACCAACCCAATCAACAAACACTAGCAAACACTTTTACTAGAATGTGTAGACCAGAAAATAAGGGAAAAACTGTGTCAGCTCATTGTTTATTGACTTCTTCCATAAATTAGACATAATTCTCAGCTCCAAAAAGTCAAACGCACAAGACAAATTAGTTACCTTCAAGGACCATGTGAGTAAGCTCAGAGAAAGCTCACCAGTAGATGGAGAGTAGATGGAAAGTCTGAACATGTCAATGTGCCAGGAGACGGGGGTACAGCCAACCAAGGAGACCTCCCTAACACAGAGGCACAACGGGTCATTTCTGGCAAAATCATATGTCTGATTTGCAGTTTTTGTCTCTGCCTCAAAAATGTAAAAATCCTGGCAATAACTCTATTTCAGTTGGTATCATTGGAATGCAGAAACAGGTCAAGACCTGTAACATATGCAGATAGTTCATGCCCCAATCATGATCCATCTCCACAATCACATCCCCCAAAAGAGTGTCCTTAATCTACATCAGTCTCCAAGTCTGAGTGCTGCCCACTGAGCAGGGCAGCCATCCCTGCTTTCAATTGAGAGCACCTGGTACTGCAGCTAAACCAGCTACAGCAGACGTTGCTGGGCAAGAGCTTAACCTGACACCCATCGGGCACTTTTTGTCCTTACCTTTTCTTTTTTTTTTTTTTTTTTTTCATTTTTCTTTTATTATTCATATGTGCATACAAGGCTTGGTTCATTTCTCCCCCCTGCCCCCACCCCCTCCCTTACCACCCACTCCACCCCCTCCCGCTCCCCCTCTCAATACCCAGCAGAAACTATTTTGCCCTTATCTCTAATTTTGTTGTAGAGAGAGTATAAGCAATAATAGGAAGGAACAAGGGTTTTTGCTGGTTGAGATAAGGATAGCTATAGAGGGAGTTGACTCACATTGATTTCCCGTGCGTGGGTGTTACCTTCTAGGTTAATTCTTTTTGATCTAACCTTTTCTCTAGTTCCTGGTCCCCTTTTCCTATTGGCCTCAGTTGCTTTAAGGTATCTGCTTTAGTTTCTCTGCGTTAAGGGCAACAAATGCTAGCTAGTTTTTTAGGTGTCTTACCTATCCTCACCCCTCCCTTGTGTGCTCTCGCTTTTATCATGTGCTCATAGTGGACATTAGATCAAGGGCAAACACAACAAGGGGATTGTCCTTACCTTTTCAAGTAAAGGATCCTAAAAGATCCAGCAGCTTCAGCAGCCTTGTTTCAGGCATTGGGATAGGACAGTCTGTCTGCTTCTTACATTCCCATATTGCCACAAAAGCGTAGGTTCCTGATTCTTATGTACAGTCAAGAAGGCACTGAGATAGGTTGGTCACCGACTTCACTGCACTGCATCTAACCAAGTAGAGCCTTGTGAGCATTTTCCACCTTAGCCACAGACTTACTGACCTGCTCAAACTGTGAGCATTAGGTCAGAGTCACCAGGCTCCTCTGGGTTAACCATCTACTTTATGAAAAGCATATTAGCAACCTGTGTTTTATAAAAGAGTATCTAGTAGTTCTTTCAAAACCAAAAGCCTGAATCACCCCCAAGCTGTGGCCAATGAATACTTCACACCTTTGGATATAGCCTTCTCTTACAAAGTCCTTAATCAGAAAAACTCATCAGCACTTGCACAAACTTTTCAAAGGGTCCAGTGAGTTAACAGGCACTCATGGTAAGTCTTAATAAACCCAGTGTGGCCAAAGGACAAGTGAGTTTGTCCTATTAATTCACTTATCTATCTCCAATTTCCCACTATCAGAATAATCCCTTTGTCATAGATACAGGATATTGCGTACATATGACAACCAAAATCAATTCATACTGTACATTCATTTATAGAGGTAGAAACACAATAGTCATTTAATTCTTTTTTATGTTTCTCCACTGAAAATTTTACACTATTCTAGAGCCTAAGTTCAATATTCCAGGGTTATGTTGAAAACTGCCAGGAGGTCCATTTATCTCCCTCATAGGGTCTAAAAAAGTCAGATCCCAGAAAAGAAGTTGGAAAAATTCATGAGTTCAGCTTGATCAGACTCAGGAGTTTTCATTTCTCCTTTTAATCTATTTCCTATGTACTTTCCAGTGCCTAGGTGTGCCTGGGATCCAGGGCTCTATCTTTTTAGCCCTCACACACAACTGCCATGTCACTCCTACAGTCCATGGCATCTTCTCCCACAGTTGGGCAAGATGGTGGCATGGTTGTTGCTTGTTTCCAAGAGTCAGTGCTATAAACTCTTAAGATCCTCTCAGCCCTGAAGTTGCAGTATTCTTGAATGATTGTATAAGACCTAAAATCTCTCTTAGGATAGACTTTGACTCATTCCTAATCTCTAAATTTATGGAGGTCAAAATAGAAGGAAAGCAAGGAGTAAATGGACAAAGAAAATGTTTCCACTCCCATTTATAAAAGCCCAGTCAGCTCTTGGAATATTTACCTTCCTGCTTGGAGAGCAGAGCAAACAACCACAGCGCTGCTCATTCTTCTTGTAACACCCATCTGTTACTTGGCCTTCAACCATTTTCCTAACTCATCCTCAGCAGGCAACTGAATGGAGAAAACTTTCTTCTCAAATGGTGAAAAATTTTTCAGCATATCTCCTAGATTTTTGCGCTGATTCCCGGGGCCCTCACTTGTTGTTTTCAAGACCGCCATGATTTTTTCTTATCACCAATATTATTAAGTCTTTATACCAATATTTATTTTCTTATCCTGAGAATTCTCCAGAAGAAAGACTTGCAAGGCATCTTAGCGGCCATTCACCATGTCCCTGTTTCCCATATAGAAATGTTTTGAGATGTCAAGGGATGTGCAAAGAGGCTTACACTACAAGACAGAAACCTGCATTTGTGCCTGTACAGGAACTCAGACGAAGTATTAGTAGAATTAAGGGGAAATAAACTGTTCTCTGTGGGTGAATAGTGGTTAGGGACAGGGAAAGGCTTTTTGATTAAATCTCAGTTTGAAATTATTTCAGGGGACCACATAGATATGTTTTCAGTATGTACTTTTCCTTTCCTTTCTGACATTGTAAAAATGAAACTCACTGTGCCTCCGAGCAGCCCATATGGCTCAGACCAGGAACCCCACCAGCAGGGATACTCAGAAAGACTTAGTATATCCCTGCTAATCCAAGTTTGCCAAAGTTTAGTGGAGAAACCAAGGTTTAGTTCCAATTTCCTAATTTGGCTTAAGCAACAGTTTTTTAGAGTTTGCATGTCAGCTGAATTTCACAATCAGATTCAGAGGGAAGACTTCTATTGCAGTAGTAAGTGAGATCTCACATTCTTTTATGCATTGTTCATGAAAATTGAAAAAATGTTGTCTTTTTTATAAATTGATGACCTTCTTATAATGACAAGATGAGCTACCCTAAGCTGATCACTATCTGTGTGAATTGCAGGAAGGAGAGGACATGAGCACCAGATTTTTGCTATAAGATTTAGCAAAACAATACCAGTGTATCCAAGGAAACTCCACACAATGACATCCAAGGGCACCTCCTTTGACCCTCTGGGTCATGGCAGCACTATGTTTAATGACTAGTGTATGAAATCAATCTAACTGGCCATGAATGGATAAAAAAATGTAATAAAAATAGACAATGGGACATTATACACTATCAAACAAGAGTCTGTCATGTGAAAACAAGGATGATGTAGGGAAATTGGACTAGGTGAAATAAGCCAGGCACAAAACGAGGAAGAGCACGTGATCTTATTCATGTGGAATGTAAAAATGTGATTTCATGGAAGTTGAGAACAGGACTGTAATTCCCAAAGGCTGAGGAAGACAGAGGCATGGGGTGTGAGTAGAGGTTGGTCACCTATTACAGTGTTGCCATTACACAGAAGAACTGGGTTCTGGGGTTTTGTGGCACAGTAAGTTGAATACAGTCAAGAAGACACAGCATATTTCAAAATAGACAGAAGGGAAGATTTTGAAAGTACTCGCCATAAAGAAATGATAAACATTAACCTAATATGATCACTACACAATGTACACATGATCAAAACATCAAATTGTATCACAAAACAAGCACAATTATTATATGTCAATCGAAACTTAGACAGAATCAATGATCTTAGCGACATGTTCAGTCACTGATTTCTGATTTATAAGAGACAACGTATGTTTACTATTAAATCCAGGGTGAATTACTTCAGTCGATTTGATTGACACCACAGATCAAATTGGGGCAGAAGTCTGTGAGCTGAGACAGCGGAATGATGGGTTCTGCTGGGACACAGCATTGTCGCAATTCAGGGATCCTCGGGTTTATAAAATGAAACACCAATGGTGCCCTGGAGTTTCCTGATGCTTTTGTTTCAGTATTTAATATTATTTACTATTGTTAATGATATAAACTTGCCAAAAACATTTCACATAAGGCGTGCCAGAGATTGCATTTAAGAACAATTTAAATGTGTCACAAATGGGCAAAATACCAAACAGATGTAAAGTTGCACCCATTACTGTATTAGTTTTTTGATTGCTACTATAACAAATTACATCACAAACTTGGCTGAAAACATTGTATTACAGTTCTGGAGGTCGGAATTTGAAATGAGTCTTTAGAGCTAAACTGAAGCTGTTAGCAGGGCTGGGTTTGGTTGCGTTCTGGGGTAGTGTCTGCCCTTTGACCCTGTCAGCTGCAGGAAACTGAACCCACCTTTGGCTCTAAGCCAGTCTCTTCTGTTGTCACACTGCCTTCCCCTGCCTTGGCTTTCGTCTTCTTGCGGTAAGGTCACTTGTGATTACACTTAGGAGCCACAGGAAATTCACCATAATCTCTACATAATAAGATCTTCAGTGTATTTACATTTACAAACTCCTTTTGCCATATAAAGCAAGAGATGGACAGGTTACAGGAATTAGGACGTAAACCCCTAGAAGGACTTTGTATGACATAGTACAATTGCATTAAATAAAATATTAGTGAAATAAGTTCTTTATTTCCTATAGTTTGAATGCAAGAGTATTAAACAGAATGCTGTTCCAAGCCTGTTTATTCTACCAGAATGATCACTGCTGGCTCTCATTGGAGAAAATGCAATGAGAATAAAAGTGACATTTGTTTATAGAACCATGCCTGTCTAACACTGATAATAACTAATGTTCAGATGGATTTTCAAGACTCAGGATCTCTCAGGGAGTGAGGGGTACACAGCCATAACACCAGTTACTTAGTAGACAGAGGCAGAAGGATCAAGAGTTTGAGGCCAGCCCAGTCAAAGTTAGAGGAACCTTATCTCAAAATAAAATATTAAAAACAAAAGCGCTGGGGTGTGGCTCAAGTGGCAGACAGCTTGTCCAGCAAACCTGTGACCCAGATCCAATATCCAGTTCTGCAAAGAAAAACCACAAAATTATAGTGGCACATTTACAAGCATCAATAAGACTGAATGTGCACCATGTTTTCCTTAGTTTAAAATGTGTCATAAACTTATCCCTTCTCCCCAAAATGTAAGCACACAGAATTTTTTAAAAAGATGAAATATTCTACTTTCTGTAAACTATCTGTTATTTTCTTACTTAATTTCCAAAAATATTATTTTAATACTTTATGAACCTATAAGATACTTATTTCTAAATAAAAATAATTAAAAGGAAATATATATATGTACATATATATACTTCTTTTTTTCAGTTTCGGGGTTTGAACTCAGGACCTACACCTTGAGCCACTCCACGAGCCCTGTTTTATGATGGGTTTCTTTTTACGAGAAAGGGTCTTGTGAACTGTTTGCCCAGGCTGGCTTCAAACCAAGAGCCTCCTGAATAGCTGGGATTAGAGGCGTGAGCCACTGGTGCCTGGCTAGAGGTGTGTCTTTAATATGTGGAGAATCCCTGTTTCAATACACTGTCTTCAATTCCTCACACAGTAGTGAGAAATCTGACCTATGCAACAATCGGGAAGTACAATGCTTTGTGCAACTGTATTTTGTTGGTCCATGTTTCAGATTTCTGGGTGTTGACTTTGAATCAACCCTAAATGCAAATTTCCTTAGCTTTCCACCTCCCCAGAACCTTTTACTTACAAACAGAAGTGAGTTATTGGAGTGTTAAAATTGCTGCAGATGGATATCTCAATAAAATTAAAACTAACATAAAAGTACACCAAGTAGTAAAAGGAATGTCGAGTTTCTCTTTATTGCACATTTAACAATATGAAAGATAATAAAATATAATTTTATGTGAGATAATAATAAGAATATGTGTTCTACAGCACTATGTATTTATGGCATGCTTTTCGGTTCCCTGTTAATTTCTGAATATGAGAACCAATGACATAATTTCTTTATTAGTGGCGTATTTTCCAGCAAAAGTGACATTTATTTTTATTGAAGTATTAGCAATTTCCTTCTGCAAATGATTGCCGCCACCATGAACACCCCATGAATAAATACGTCGTGATCACTAAGAACCTAAGATAAAATCCAGTTCCAGTGTGGTCATCTATGCTCGTGAAGGTTATGTTTAAATGAACTCAAAGAACAGGTTGGTGCCCGGGCGTGGCTCAAGTGGTAAAGCACCTGCCTCACAAGCAAGAGGTCCTGAGTTCAAATGTCAGTACCACCAAGAACAGGCTGATGAGGTTACCTATTGCTCATAAAACAGGTTGGACTTTGTGACGCTTGTTTAACCTTCATCAGCTAATTCATTTTACATCTTATTTTCTCATAGAAATTGTTTAGAGTTTTTGGTTTTTTTTTTTTTTTTGGTTGAAAGAAAAACATATTTCCCGCCCTTTGTGTAATTGGTTTTTCATCTAGCTAAATACCACCATGTGTACTTAAAACATTCTTACAGTGGTGAAACACAATTTCAACAGTTAAAGATCAGCTAACACTTTCTAGAAAATTACTGACCTTTCGTTTAACCTTGTCAAAGCAATTTGGGTTTAGGGTGAGGAAACAGGCCTATAAAACAAAGATTTTAATAGCACCATAAAGTCTGTGTTACTGCACACTCTTAAATTAGAAATGTGTTTTAAGAATGGTTGCCCTAAGTTTGTAATAAGTGCAATTAATGACATAAAGAAAAAACTCATTAAAATATATTTGGATAACTGGGCTGTATTATACTGCTTGCTATTAATCCACAGTTTTAATTTTAAGCAACTGTAAATATCAGGATTTTATATTATTTTCTTCTTTGCCAATCTTGTTTTTTAAAAAGGTTATATTTCTGAGACATGAGGGTCAGTTTAAATCAAACACACATAAATATTTGCTTTACATAGCTACACCAGTGACGTTAAGACAAAGCTGTGTTTTGGAAAGTGTTCATGATCCTGGACCAAGCAGAAAGTCCAACGTCCCACAGTGTCTGCCGTTTCTCTGATCAGTAGTTCAGGAAACCCAGCCATATTCGGTTTAAAACACAAGGTACCTCCCCTCTCTATTTAACAAACTCAAAATCTAGTGTCAAAATGTCTTATATTGTACCAAAGTAATCATTGATCAATACTTGGATTATAGCTGTATTACAGCTGGGAATCGGGGAGAATGTGCTTTCAACTGACAATGGCAAATCTGGAGGCCCTGCGAATGAACAGGAACTTCAGAGGTGCTGATCTGAAACCGTATGAGAAAGAAATGAGCAGATTGTAGTAAGCTTACAAGCAATTCTTTAGTTTTTAACGTTACTTTCCAATGAAAACTATCTCACAAAATTTTTCTCAGCAACATTGCATTGCTTATCTCTGTCTCAACCACCTATCTATCAGCTATTATGTCTCTATCACCTGTCATCTATATGTCTATCATCTACTTTATCATCTATCTCTATCACCGATCATCTCTCTCTTTATCTATTCATTCACCAGACAATTAGATTCATCTGCTGCAGTCTGCATAGGGTCCTGTTGAAAATGTCTACCTGTGCTTGCAAGTGTGTGTGTGTGTGTGTGTGTGTGTGGTGTGTGCGTGTGTTCATAAGGAATACTTGTCTGCATTTTCATTTTGTCTGTTTTCTTTTTGGGACAGGGTCTCACCATGTCATCCAGGCTGCCTGAACTCCTGCTTGCTAAGTAGCTGAGCTTGTACACGTGCCCCACCACACCTGGTCCATCTGCTTCTTCTGCAGTGAGTTTGGCAGCTTCAGTCTTTTAAGGAATTGCCTTATTTTGTCCAAATTGTCAAATATATTGATAAATGAGCTTTTTATCAGGAGTTCTCACCTTTTTCACAGGAATCTTTACGCTGATATTTTTAAAGTCTCTTTTTCTTTGCTTGCTGAACATGATGCAATTGTATGGAATTTTCAGAGACACCTTTAGTTTCCTTTCATTTTTGTTATAATTTCTACTTTGATGGATTTTGCCTCTAGCTTTTGAAATTCCTTATTTGATTTTCTTTGTATTTAAATTTGTCTTGTTTCCCCATCTCTCATGGTAGACTTTGGATTGTTTGATTTTAGTAAGGTCTTGCTTTTTTTCTAAGCAAACTTTTAATAGTAGACACTTCCCCAAGCACTGTTTTAGCTACATCTACACATTTTGAGACATTGTATTTTCCCTTCCATTTGAAAATATTTAAAATTTCTCTCGAGACTTCTTCTTTAGCATACATATTTTGCGGAAGTATATTGTATTTCCAATTAACTCCACATTATCTAACATATTCCTCCAGTAGAACTTCTGTATAGTTCGAGAGCATAACTTGTATGGTTTCTACTCTCAGATTTGTTAAGAGTTATTTTATGGTATAAAGTGTGATCTACCAGGATTCCTGGAGTTTATGGATTTGAGAAGAATGTGTATTCAGCTGTTAGATGACCTGTTCTGTAATAATCAACGTGACCCAGTCGTCAGATGAAGCTGTTCACCTATAACACAGGTCACTGTGTTCTTCTTACTTGCCAGTTTCTGAGGAAGGAACGAGGGCTAACATCTCCACTTACACGTTTTTATTTTTCTCACATTTTACATTTTTCTGATGTCCCAATATTTCTCTTATTATTTTATGACTCTAATGTTAGGCCATATACAACTGAGATAACTTTATGTATCATTGACCCTCTATCATTACTTAATTTCCATCCTAATCAAGTTTCTTGTTGATGTGTGTATGTTACACATTGCTTTGTTTTAAATCGATCTGTCAAGATTTCAAGTGGGAGGTTTACACTGAACATTACACTAGGTCTTGCTTTTGATAAAAGAAATTCATTCTTACTTTCGGTGTTTTCTTTCAACAAGTAAGTTTTGACCGTGTCCATTTAAAGTGAGTGTCTACATGTTTTTATTAAAACCTATTATTTCCTTTGCTATCTTAAACCTCTATTAATTTTTTTCTTTGTTTCAAATTTTCTTTCTCTGCTTTATCAGGATTCATGTGTGCATTTTTGTGATTTAACTTTACTTTCTCTGTTGCTTATTGTATAGAGATTTAGAGAGAGTTCAAAAACACCTCTGAAATTAAAATTTAAGAAATTGTCAGTGCTGAAACATTTACATGGTGTACCTTTCTTTTAATTCTTGGAGCTTTAAAGTTCTTCTTTTCCATCCATTTCACTTGTTAAGTAAGACAATAAAAATACTAGTATGCTTTTATCATGCTCCTTTTCTTCTGATCTTAATTTCCTTTCATGTAGTACCAGGTCAGTGAATATGTTATATTTATCCAAAATACATCCTTTTTAAATAATCTTTGTACAGCAGGTTACCAGTTAATATTTTCAGATTTTTGTATCCTCAAATGTCATTATTTCTCTTAAATATTGTTATGTCATTTTGAGTTTTAATCTATATAATACAGTTATGTAATTCTCTATAATACAGTTCTATGTACTACATTTCTAAAGAGTACATTCAATGACTTTTTGGTTTTACATCACCACCTTTGTTACTTTTAGAGTATTTTTGTCACTTCTTAGGAAACCCCATGCTTACTGGTAGCCATTCTTCATTCTCCAATGCCTCAAGTTGTAGACACCCACTCATCTGCCTTCCGTCTGCATAGATTTGCCTATTCCACATTTCCTACGAATGTAATCACACATTTTCTACACTTTGTGATTATTGTATTATACACATTAGTTACACACGAACACATATGCAGTCATCCCTTGGTACCTGTGGGTATTTGTTGTAGGGTGCCCCTTTTCATGCACATATCAGAACGTATGGATTCTTAAGTCCATGTTGATGTGGAAACAAAGTATTGGTGTTGGTGAAGAACCCATACATTCTCCTATACACTGAATCATCTCTAGGCTACTTATAGCACCTAATAAGATGCAAATCATGTGTACAGAGTTGTTATACTCTTATCATTTAGGAAGTAATTATGTGGGGAAACAACCTACATGTGTTCAACGCAGATGCAAATTTTTTCCAAGTATTTTCCATCACAGTTGGGCTTGTCCAGATCTGTAGATGTAGAACTCAGAGGTATTGAGGGCTGGCTGTGTGTGTTGACTATACTCATACACACACACCCCACACACACGTGCCTGCATGTGCATACGTATACCACAGACCCAGAGGCTTACTATGACACAAGCTTTTATCTCACTGTTATTTCTCTTTTGAGACAGGGTCTCATTATATAGCCCAGGCTGGTCTTGAACTCATGATCCCAACTAAAATCACCTTGCTTGTTCAGGCTAATAATGGCGAGAGCGAGAAAGAGGACTCAGAGAGACGATGTACTGCCTCTAACTCTCTTTACAGCACCCACTTGATTAGGCTACACCCACCCCAAATCCTGCCCCTTTTAATTTATGTGACAAGAACTGGTAGGGTCCTTACTCACACATGCACAGTCTCTTCAATTCGGTGCATTATTTGGTTAGATCCACATTCCAGGCCCTGCTTCAAGGTAAGAAATGTTCATTGTCATTGTCCAAACTGTAGCACAGCAGTGACCAGCAATCACGAGGACAAGGTTAGACCCGAGACCATTGCATATGTCTAAACATGCATGCATTTATTCAAAACACATTTTGCCATTGACCTTGTATTTTATCGGGCACACTCACCAGGCCAAAAGTGAGTGAAACTTTCCTTTTCCTGTATTTTCCCATGACAACTTACAAGGGCATCTACCACAAAATAGGTTCGAAATGCATGTGTCCCAAGTAATAGTTAACTGTTGAATAT
The DNA here is from genome assembly GCF_047511655.1 of Castor canadensis. NCBI lineage: Eukaryota > Metazoa > Chordata > Mammalia > Rodentia > Castoridae > Castor > Castor canadensis. The sequence continues at coordinate 2,927,126 of NC_133394.1, forward strand.
TTAATAGCTATTCTTCCCAACAAATAATAAACAAGTAAGTAAATAAATAAAGCAAATTATTTGTATTTCCGCATTCATCACAGGTATATGTGGCCTCTTGGTAAGTTCAATTGTCCTTTTTAAATATTGCAAGAATATCATCTCACTTGCTCTGTTCATTTTGTTCTGCTTGTTATTTTATTTATAACTCAATAGGTAGAGTGATTACTTTCTTAAGTATAACAATGCTAATTTAACCTGATTAAATCATTACATATTTTATACATGCATAAAACTATTGCACTGAAACACATGAATATGTACAATTGTTATGTGTCAATTAAAAATAAATTTATAAAAATTAAAATAGTCCCAACTTATAAAAAAATCAATAAAACAGTAAGCCAAACCATAATTGGTAGCAATTGGTGATTGTCAGTGGCTGCTCAAGTTCTGCAGGTGTTCTGACTGAGTGGAGATTGGAAAGACATGCAGGAGTGTGTTATCATTAGTGTTATTGCTGTAAACACATGGAAGCTCAAAAGTGGAAATGCCAATAAAATATAAGACAACTGGGAGATTATTCCTTGAATACATTTTGCTTTTACTGTTATGCAAATTAAATTTACAAAATTTAATTTTAGATAGCTTTGTTTTGTTTTGGTGATTTTTTTAAGGCAGGGTCTTGCTGGATGGCCCAGACTGGCCTTGAACTCATGAACCTCCTGCCTCAGTCTCCAGAATGCTCAGATTACAGGTGTGCCCACCACAGCCTGCTAGACAGTCTTTTCTATACTTTTACAATTTTTTTAAAGACATATTCGTTATATGGGGGGCTCATAGAGACAATTCTGATTAGACTTATATTGTACATTGGGTGCACTGCACCCACCATCTCACCCCCTTAACCCTCTCCCCACCCCACTTAAAGAGATTGCAAGAGGTTTCTTAGTTGTATTTCATATAGGTATTTGAAGTACATCTACCATATACCGTCACCTTAATCTCCTTCATTCACCCTCTCCCCTCCCACTAGGACCCCCCCACACACACACACTGTACCTATTTTGCAGTCCTGGTTTTTATTATTAGCATTCAATTTGATGTTCAAAGGCGTTTCTCATGTACACCCATTGTGGGTCTCCTTTACTTTGGTCCATTCAACCCCTTCCATTACTCCCCTTACCCCTTTACCTTTCACCCCCCGTTTGGATAATCTTTCTGTGTATAAAATGGCTAGGGAGACTCCTGAGATGTAATTTTTAGCTGTACTCCCTTATTCTTTTTCTACCGGACAGAAATGAGAAGAGGTAAATGCACAGGCTTAGGGCCGATCCTCCTGCCCTCTCTTCTCCTGCCCTCATTCAGCTTTTCCTTCCCACCTATATGACTACCTGTCTTCTCCTCCTTCTCTGTCTCATCCTTTTACTCTTTCTTCCTTTATGTGCAGTGAACTTCTTTATAGTGAAAACTACAATCTGTATTCTATGTATGATTTGCTTCTGAATATATTTATTGTTGTTGTTGTTGTGTTGGGTGGAGTATTTACAAAGGTTGTTAAAAGTGTCAAATACATCATTCTTGAATTCACCCCCTCCACTGCTCTCATTCATCCCCTTCCCCCAATTACTGGAATGAATAATTTTTTTTTCTGTACTGGGATTTCAGTTCAGGGTCTTGTGCTTGCTAGGCAGGTGCTCTCCCACTTGACAAAATTCTTATTGTAAGGCTGCTTTTCAATATAGTGCCAAAATTTACAAATAGAACTTTCATAAGATTTTGCATTTTCTGTTAATAATTACCTCACTATAGAATGTACCAAATAGTTCCATGAATAATGAAAAAAATTTCTTCTTCTTTATTGGATGATCACTTCTTTTTAATACAAGTTAAACCTGCAGAATAACATTGCCTGAAAATGAAATAAATAATACTAGAAGAATTAATCCAAATTATTTCTCATGTCCCCACTTAGATGACACACTGCTGAAGAATTTTGGGTACAAGAGCAGAGGACATCAAATCAGCTTAATTTGAGACCACAGGGAAGTAGAAAAGGAAGAGGAGGTGAAGAAACAGTAGTCTAGGTTGACCAAAAGCAATGTTTCCAACAATCCACATGTTAATGTGAAGATGAATAACAGGAAAGCCTAGTGGTGGGAATGCAAAGAGTTTTGGTCATGTACTGACACTGTCTGCTATTGTATTAGGTACAATTGCAGATGGTAGAAACTCAAATGGGTCAATATAATGTTATTTCACTCTTCTACTATTTTTTAGATCAGTTTACTTTTCCTTTTATTTATTTTTTTTTTGGCATAAGGAAGTTTATGAAATGCTAGACACCTTAAGTGTTGCAATATCAAATAGATACAGCATCGACTTTATCACCAAAGGAAACACTAAGGCCTTTCTCACATTCGAACATGGCAAGCTGAGTTTTGCAAGAGAGATAAATTTATTTTAAGATCGCTGCAAACAGGCTTCTTATGTAAGAGTAAGGGCCTTGGTGAAAGGCTTGGAACATTTTGAGTAAGTTCTGTGACTCTATGCTTCAGAGATAAGCCAAGTGACACAGAAATCTCACAGGATATCTGGAATAAACGAGACGCCCTGCACATCGACTTGTGTATCTGTGTCTTACGCACTTTGAAAGAAAGCCTTGAGTGTGGCTGTATTTTGAATTATGTAGAGTAATAAAATGTTTCAAATCTGTTCCAGCATGAGGTAGATTAAGTCAGAGCAAAATACCATCTGCATCGATTATCTGGTTCTCTTAGTAGTTGTCTATTCAATCCTGATCTTTCCCAAATAAAGACTGATATTGTGAGCATATGAATTGTTGTGTTACCTAGGAAAGGTTGTTTGTTAGATGTTCAAGGTTACATTACTCCCTTCCCTTTTGAACCAGATACCTCTCTTTTTCATTTTATTTTTGTTTCTACTTCTTCTTATAAGAGATTCTTTTTGAGACATTTATCTACTTAGATGATAAAGAAAGCGTGGCATTAAATATTGTTATTAATTTTGTAGCTGTACTTGAGTTTCCAAAAGAAAACCCCAAAGGCTCAATTTTTTCAAGTAATCCTATTTCTTTACACTCTTACAACCTTGACTTGTTAAAAAAAATTGTCAGAAATTAGAATCAAAAGGAATAGGCCTAATTTCAGTTAAACTGTGATGTTTGTAAATACCACGTGTCTGGATGACTTACTCTGCTTTGTGTGAAACCTTTAAGGATGGTGGCAAATGAGTAAGCAGATGACAAAATGATGTGGTATTTCTCACTTCCAAGCAGAGGGAAAGACAGACTTCACAAGGAAAACCTCAACTGGTTCTATTAGGAAAATAATATGTATTTTTTAAAGATAGACTGCTATTAGGACCTGCTCTGTCAAAAAAATACCCTTCACTATATATTTACCCAGTGGCTTTTAGTGAATTCAGAGAGAATCTTAGCATTATGATCAGTGAGGTCAATTACGGGGCTGGGTGGATGAGGGACACCTGTTATTTGCAATGATAAACTCTCTTTCATCCCTTTACTGCTGCAGACCTGCACCTGTGTATGCAGCTGCAAACAAAAAGCGGTGAGAAGCGGTGTTTTGGAAATATTATTGTGAAATACAACGACAAAATGGGGTTACACAGCAAGACTTAGGTTACGAAGTTCACTAAACCTGTTATTAATTCCATTCACTTCTGCCTCACCTCCCTTTGCTGCAGGTGGATGAAGAATATTTGATAACCAGGACAACAGCAGGCTCCAAAGCGTGACAAAGTGGAGTCATTGTGAACACTGTGTCCAGGGAGGCTCCACAGCACTTCTCCATGAAGACAAGCAGAACGAGGGACCCAGGACCAAAGGCCAAACAGCAATGCATCATGAAACTCACGTGGTCCAAAAGAGACAGCTTTGTTCCTGGGGAGACACTGGTGATCTGCCCTCTCCAGTGTCTCTCCCATAACAAACTTTTAAACACCACACCTTACCAACATGGTCACGGCATGTAAGCTGACTAAGGAGGTGGACAGAAATGCTGAAAGTGGAGGAGACAGCAGGGTTCATCCACCTTAGACGTTACACAGTGTACATGTGAGCCTAACACTACATGTAACTCACTCGTGGTACAAGTTTATACATTTTTGTGTTGACAACTGATGTTAAAAATACATACGAAAGTTAATTTGTCACACATTCTGGAACTCATCCCTACTCACAGTTCACAGTGGTGTTTGGTTTTTAGCACCCTCAAATAATGTTGAAAGGCAGAAGAAAGTTACTCTTTCCACAAAGAACTGGTGTCAATCTTTGTGGTATAGGATAGATTTTTCACTTTTGCAATTTGTATGTGTATACATTGCATAATGTATGCATAAATATGAATGAGGTAATTTTGTTCTTATGAGAAAATATTTTAAATGCATTAGTGATGAATTTCTTTTACCTAAAAAATAAAGCTCTATTTTTTTTCCTTTTCACTCTTTTTTGTCAGTATTGGGCTTTGAACTCAGAGCCTCACTCTTGCTAGGCAGGTGCTCTATATATCACTTCAGCCATTCCATCAGCTCTTTTTCATTTAGAGTTTTTTTCAAAAAGGATTTGCCTGGGCTGACCTGAACCCTCAATCCTTGTACCTATGCCTCCTTTATAACTGGTGTTACAGCCACACACCACCACACCTAGCTTTTTTGTTGAGATGGAGTCTCATTAACTTTTTGCCCAGGTTGGCCTCAAACTGTGTGTGTGTATGACAGAACCTCATACACACACACACACACACACACACACACACACAATACACAGCTCCCAGATGATGAAATATTTGGGATCAAACTTATAATATCATTATAAACAACTGGAAAACCTGATGAAAATTAACGTTCTTTAGACACTGGAAACAAGCCATCGGAATCATAGTTCCTTACACAAAGCAACACGTAAAGCAATGAGTGACTCAGGATATTCCCCAAGCCATTTATAGGCTGTTTGTGGATGAGATATAGGAAAGGGAACCAAGCTGACAGGTTATAACCAGTAACCATGGGCCTGGAGGAGCATAATGGACAAAGCCGGGTGAAAACAAAGATACGTACATTGAGCGCCATTGTATTCTCATTTTGAAAATTGGTGATAAAAAGAAAAAATATATAAAAGTGATGAGAAAAAACACACAGACATATGGACACACACATAAGAAGTTGGTAATAAAAATTAGTTCCAAGTTAGCACCTGACATATGAAAGTTATAAAGTCAAAAGAATTACATCTTTCTTGAAAGTGCTAAAGGTAAAAATAAATAAATAAAGCAGTACATACAACAAAATTGGTACTGACTAGTGATGGCAAATTAACTCCTAATCTCATTGACTGGTTGATCAACCGATTGGTGGGACTGGGGTTTGAACTCAGGGCTTCATACTTGCAAAGCAGGTGCTCTACCGCTTGAGCCACACCTCCAATCCATTTTGCTTTGGAGATGGGGGTCTTGTGAGCTATCTGCAGGGGCTGGCCCTGACACAAGATCCTAGAGATTTCTGCCTCCCAAGTAGCTAGGATTATAGGCATGAGGCATTGTCATCCAGATATTCCTAAATTCTTAAACACCCTAATCAAAAATAAGTCAAAATTCCATTCACAAGCCCATAGCCAAGCAAATCACGGTCCAGCCATCCCATGAGATAATGGTAACAAAAAGAATGAATTTTTGCTACACGACAACACATAGATTTCTCTCCAAAGCAGAATGGTGCTCAAAAGATGATGGATATCAAAGAGTATGATTGCAATGTTCCATTTTTATGAGAATCTAGAGAAGAAAACTGGTTTTTAGTGATACCTGTGACATAAGTGGCTGTCCTGCTCTGAATACTGGAGGTAAAGGCGATGAAGGAGCTTTCTGGAGTGCTGCAAATATTCTGTGCCTTAATGCTGGGTCTGTGGAAACGAAATGTTCGAAACTCATCACACTCACGAATTCCACTTTAATATATTCAAGTAAAAATCCCTAGTCCGAAAAAGGAGCATTATTAGGAAATATTCAGGGTCAAATGGCACAAATATAAAATATCCCTGGTGTCACCTGGGGACCATAACCAGTCTTTTACTCTGTCCCCACTGGTGAGGACTGGTAACCTAGAAAATGTTATTTAATATCAAAATGTTTCTTTCCTGTTTATTTCCCATGTGCTAATCAAGAGTAAATTTTGTCAAAGTTTTAAATAATTCTCATAACTGTCCCTGGAAACAATCCTTGGTGTTCTAACTTGAGTGATGAATGAATTCTGAACTATTGTCACTAATTATATTGGTTTTCACACGTTCCCTCGCTCCCATTCTCTGTTGTTGAACACGGTATCTGTTAACTTCTCTTTGCTTCTCTTCTCTGCCCTTTTTAAGAATTCCATGGGCTAGTATTGCTTTGCCTCTGATTTTTTTTGCCTCATTCACCTGTTCAGCCTGCTTTGCTTTGGGAATTTTGAAGAGTGTTTGGGACTTACATAATGACCCCATCCAGATCCCTGAACTAAGAGTCTTGCTGGATCTCCAGCACAGCTTCCAACAGCCTAAGCACTGAGGCTTGCTGGTAGCACCCCTGAAAATGCCTGTCTAAGAGAAGTCCAAGCTGCAAAAACAACGTACTGTCCTGTGCTGCCAGCACCTCCCTGTCCTAGGAATTTCCAACAAAAGCTTAGAATCGCAAACCCCTGCTCTGTCCCCTTGAGGAACATGGGCGTGTGGGCGTGTGTCTTCTGCCTGCCAGGAGCATTCCAGGGAGGAAAGCCTTTCTGTGAAAGATAATATCAGGGCCCTATCTCCCTATCACAGAAGGACTGCATGCTAACTTCCATAACTGCCAGCCAGCAGACACAACTGGTTTCCTGACAGTTACACTGACAAGCCTTTTGCAATTGCTTACTTCTCTGTGCCTACTTGGGCCGAGACCCCTTTCTCCTTGCCAGTACATCCACGTCCGTTTAAAATGCCTCACCGTCTTTGCCAGGTCAGAATGGAGATCTGCACCTTTCCCTGAAGGTAGTTACTGAATAGAGTGGGTGTTCCTCACGGTGGCTAATCGTGGTTTATGCTGACAAACCAGAGTTCCAGGCACCAGCAGTAAGTGACACAGAGGAAATGCTTCAGAATGGACAAAGACGCCTACAACCACAACTAAGGTCTTCTCCAAGTCACATCCACTGTACTTAGCTGAATGAGGAGCGTGAGTGAACAAAGGAAAATCAGGTTTCACTGGAACCCAATTTATAGAAAATCCATTTCAATAAACAGTTTTTATTTCATCAGAATGATCAGTTAACTTGCACAACACGATTCTTTCCAACTGTGAGGATTTCAGTGTATTATTTGACATTAAGCCATTCCTAATTCCCATCAGAAATGCGGGTTGGTGGAGAAGAGGGAGCACGCACGACGTGATTTACGCAGCGGTGGTGTAGGCCATTTTAATACACATTCTTTTGGATTGTATCAATATGCTTAGAAAGTCTATCACACATGTAAATAGTTTGCTTCATGTTATTTAATTAAAAGTAGTTGAAATAGGAATAAAATGAAGGCACCTGTTTTTAACATTCAGAAATTTTTTTCTTCTTTTTTGCAGCACTGCACTGGCATTTGAACTCAGGGCCATCACCTTGAGCCATTCCACCAGCCCTTTGTCTTGATGGCTTTTTTCAAGATAGGGCTTTGTAAATTATTTGCCCAGGCTGGTTTCGAACTGCAATCCTCCTGATCTCTGCCTCTAGAGTAGCTAGTATTACAAGCATGAGCTACCAGTGCCTGATGTAAAGATTCTTTAGGAATTTTTAGAACTGTAAATATTATTCCAATGTCTCAGACCAGAATATCACAGCTATATCCAACTTTTATTTTTACTTTCACACTTCATTGTAAATCTTACACCTATTGATACTTTTAAATAGTTTCCATTTTGGTTATATTTCATTTAAAATCATTGTAATTGGATTGGATTGTTTAAAAAGAGAATTTACATTCATCAGCAGTCAATATTTTTTCTTTATTTCAAATGAGAGCACCTTTCTTTCATATTTGTGAATAAGAATATGAATACTCAAATAGACAGACATAGGTAAATAGATGATCGATAGATGATAGATAATTTTATATTATGGATAGCAAAACGATTATCAGGGAAATAGGCTGACTATAGTGATTCAAATAAAACATTTCTGTAAGGTAGAAATTAGAAGTGCTTTGCTGAGCTTAAGGCTCTGTATAAAATGAATAAACTAGGCTATTACTATCCTGTTCAAATTCCTCAGGGTACCTTGCTTCTGGTCAGTATCTGTTCGATTCAGAGCAGTCAGTGAACACCTGTGGCTGATGTCATGTATTTCCATTACTGAATTCAAACTCTCTGAAAGAAGTCTGTCGGGTTGCTTCCCAGTGAAGGTGCATCCCGTACAGACTCTTTGATTTGGGAACTTCCTTAGAACATGATTCAAGAGCAGAAGATTTTAAGAAACGCTGCACAAAGGTACAATTGAGTCACGGTCTCTTTCTTGCTAACGTGTGCTATTTTTGTACATTTACCTCTTCTCATGGTCTCTCACAATTTCTCCTTTTCTTCATTTCCAAGTCATGTTTTGCACTCCTCACTTCACTATGTTTACCTGCCACACTTTTATTATTTCCCAACGTGAATCCCCAGAGAACAGCTATTTCATTTCAGCAGAGCTCACAGTACTTGTTGCGACCAATCAATTGTGTGAGGAGTGGTGATGAGTAATCAGACATGTGAAAAAATGATCAAAGTAGAAAGTAACGGATATAAATGAGACAGGGACTAAGCAAATTCACCCGTGAATTTGGACAAAATGAAAGTTGAAAAACATTGATAAACAGGTTTATCCTTTACACAAATGTTAGCTCATGTGGGTGTTCTTATTGTCATAGAAATTAGAAAAGACTTTGTAAAATGATCCACATACATTTTAAAGAACAAACCAGTGTTTGTGACCCTAGGTGCTTTGGCAGTAAATGTTCCAGAAACCATATTTAGAAGCTGGCAAACACTGATGTACTTGAAAGCTTTTTTTTTCCTTAGTTCACTAATCTTATGGGTGAGTCCCACCGAGAGCAAAAGTGTTATTATTCATAAGTTCATTTTCTTGACCTTGAGTCGTGAGCATAGTGAGTAGCATAAGGAAATAGAAAAAAGGAGGGAGCAAGCAAGACGCCTAAGAGAAAAGGCTAAGGAAAAAACGCTCTTTTCTGGAGGCTGAGGAAAAGAGCAGGTTATAGAGCAGGGGCGTAAAGAAATGGATCATGATTCACGAAAGCATTCTGGAAACGAGAAAAATCAGTGTAAATTCTGACAACTCTGTTTTGCTCAGATTCACTAGAACTGCCCCCCCATCACAAGGATTAAATGTGGTAGAGATATAAAACATGCATGTGTGATATCAATGCTATTTAATTAAACACTTGCGCATGCATTGAAGCACCCACATTTTAAAATATATATGAATACTCACAATTACGTTTCTGAAACTTGACAATCACAAGGGAGTGTTTAGTTCAGAAAATTTCAGTAACTAAAATGATGAATCATTGGCTTATGTAAGACATATGTTGTTAGGTTATGTTATCTCAATACTAGCTTCCTGTGTCTAGTTAAGCTCTCTAGTTCACTTTCTGATTCAAGAAAACTAATTAGTGGGATAGGTGGCTGTTCGTGAGTTACACCAATTACCCCCAAATACACAGGCAATGGTGCCTAGACTTTTTGATGCTAGTGGTAGTGGTTTTGGTTAAGTGCAGGTAAAAGTGAGTGAAAGCAGTGAAAAGACTGGCCCTGGACCCATGTACGCTTGCTCAAGTTTGTTTGGGGAAAAAGTGCAAAATAGTCACATTTCCTTTTTTAGTTTTTTATTCTCAATTCTCTGAAAGAAATGAAAGAAGGTTGGTTTTTGGCCTTGAAAATTATTCTGGAAAATAAAAGAATTTAGACAATTACAGAGAGTAAAATATATCAAGGCATGCATTTTACTTAAAATGAAGAGAACATTGTGGGTAAACGCCTGGGGAAATGTAAGCCAAAAGATCCATCGATGGATTGATCATGAATGGACAGACATGTTTGCATGTATTCATGTACAGGTAGCTTGGTCTGATGCTCTCAGACGAAAGAAGAACGATAAGATAATAATTATCTGTCAATAATCAATATACACACAGAAATAAATATTTCTGATGTTCGATTTCTTCTGTTAAAATAGAAAACCAGGGATGGGGTGCACCCTGGGTTTGCCTAGCATAGGGCTCTGACTCCAGCACCACACACACTAACACACATAGAAAACAATAAATTAAATACAAAACACAGTAATTACCACGATTAGCTAATGTTCTCACTAGCAGTACATTCTTTTAAGTTTATGCTAAGTACTGAAATGTGAATTGATAAGACGGGGGGAGTGTAGAATATTTGACTAAATGCTGGAAGCCCTGGGTTGAATCCCCAGCCCTGCAAAAAACCAAGTCCATAGGTGAAAAGATGCAGCAATAGACACCCAGTAGACAAGTGACACAGCAGAGAGGTAAGCACCAGGGATGGGAGCACAAGTAATAATCCATCTATGAAGACTCAGAATTTAAATGAACCTAAATTACTGCGGAAATGACTGATACCTGCACCACAACATCCTGCAGTGCAGAAGAAAGAGTGTTGTAAAGGAGCGGTTTCCTTACCCTTCCCACTCCACACAGGCTTTACTGTGTTCTGTAACTGAATAAAAAAAAAAAAAAAGTTTCTGTAGAAGTAGAAACAAAAAAGCGATGAGCTATTTCTGTTTTCTGTGGCTGGGTGCAGTTTATAAAATGGGGCATGGTAAATGTCAGTATTTTGTGCTCCAGACAGAAATATTAGAGCTTTTTTTGTCATTAGCAAAATTATTTCCACAGTAAATATTAAATTCTTTCCATTGGTGCATTTCTTCCTCTGTATATTCACGCCAAAACTTTCCTTTTCTTTTTTTGTTGATTTTGATTTATCATGCATTAGTAAATGAGGGGTAGCTGCGTGCTGGTGGCTCACGCCTGTCATCCCAGCTACTCAGGAGGCAGAGATCAGGAGGGGTCACGGTTCAAAGCCAGCCTGGGAAAATAGTTTCTGAGACCCTATCTGGAAAAATCCTTCACAGAAAAGGACTGGTGGAGTGGCCCTGAGTTCAAACCCCAGTACCAAAAATCATCATCATAATAGTAATAATAATAAATAATGGTGACGACACCAGGGGATTTCATTGTGATAGTTTCCTGCAGGTGCTCAGTGTGCCTGGGACAAGTCCCCCTTCCATGGTACTCCTATCCCTTTGCCCTCGCACCCCTCTATCAACGTGTGGCGGGGTCCTCTGCTGTCTTCATACGTGTATATGCAGCGGACTTCCATCCTCTTCACCCCTCTGTCCCCCCATGAAAGTTTCCCATATAAATTCTAGTCCCATTATCATCATCGTCACCATCAAACTTTTAGACCTAGGTTCCACAGATGAGAGGGAACATGTGATATTTGCCTTTTGAGCTCAGCTTATCTGACTCAGCGTCATGAACTCCAGTTCTATCCACTTCCTGGCAAGTGACATCATTTCATTTTTTATGGCTGAACAATATTCCATGGTATACCTATCTTATATATCTTTGTCTCTTCTTCACCTCACTTGTCCTTGATAATTCACAGGTCTACCTTCTAAATAAAAATGTGTTAACTCAGATATACAAAGGTATTTCTCTATGCATTTTCATATACCTGTAAGCTTTTCAGCAAAAGCAAATACTTGAAATATTAACAGCTATGAAATTTATTTCAGTAGGTGACAGCTTTGATGGCCCACAAGTAGGAATACTTTCTCAAGTGGGAAAAGGAGTAAGGAGAAAAGAAGGGAACGCGAAGGGGAGAGGTTGGAGAGTGGTGGTACAGACAGGAATAGGTGCAGAGGAGCAGTGCAGTGCAGAGGTCCAATCTGTACTGCAGAACCTGCCAGCACCACCCTGGTTCTGCCACAGGACACATGGTGGCTGTCAGCTAAAATCTTGAAAATCAGTAAATAACTCTAGTTTCATCCTGTCTGTGGATAAGACCTATCTGAGTAGAAAACTCCTGAGTTGCGGTCATGTCCTATTTCTGTGTGTAATAAATTTTATCCTACTGTAGGCAGGCAGGTTACATGTTGACAGGTAATATTTTAAGAGCATGTTTTTATTCCTTGAGCCTCTGTCCTAATGTCACAATTAAAATGTTTCATTCTTCTTCTTCTTCTTCCCTCTTATTCTATTATTAGACTGTGACCACTTTCTTCCAACGTGTGATCTACCAGCAACACATTTTCTGCTGTTTTGCATAATTTCCCTCAATATTCCTCTAAGTCACATTAGTCTTAATATAATTTTCCTTCTGGATATCCATGACATGGTTTATTCTGGTTTTGAGATACCTTCAGTCTCTATTCTGTCAATACAACCATGGGTCCACCTGACCATTGTTTTGTGCCAAAAGGTATTTTCTTTGTCTCCATTTTATCAACTTCTCGGGATAGAGCTCTATTCTACCACGATCTATTGGGTGCCCAGAAAACACTGAATTTACACTCAACAGGTATCATCTGCCCCGGAAGAACTTTAGAATTCAGGTGAGAGGGCCGAGGGCTCGCACTCAATACACGTGGAACTAGCTTTCAGCATTATCATTTTAGACCCGAGCAGCTACACACTTTGAGAACTGGTGTCCTTATAAGTCTAGGTGACACCAGGTATTGCACCAAGTTAAAAGGAAGGAAAACAGAAACAAACCAAAAATAAGAACAACAAAAGGAAAGTTGACAGGTATGATCCTACACTTAAGAGATCTTGAAGACTCTTCCAGACAACTTTTAGCCCTGATTAGCACTTTCGGCAAAGTGACAAGCCATGATATCAGTATACAAAGTCAGTCCTTTCCCTATATACCAACATTGAACATGCTGAGAGAGAAATCAGAAAAACAAGCCCATTCACAACAGACTCAAGGAAAAGGACGTACCCCTGAATGAAGCTAACCACAGCAGAGAAGGAAGGACCTCTGCAGTTTAAACCACAAAACAAGAGAGAAAGAAATTGAGGAAAACACTAGAAGATGGAAAAATTCCCCATGTGCGTGTTTTGACTATGCTACCAACACTGCTGTACAGATTCAAAGAAATCCCCATTAAAATTCCAAAAATATTCTTCACAGAAATTGAAAAAGTATCCAAAAGTTCATATAAAAGCACAAAAGACCTGGAATAGTCAAGAGTAATCTTGAACAAAATGAGCAATGCTAAAGGTATACAACACTTGATTTCAAATTATAGGAGAGAGACATAGTAACAAAACAAGAATGGTATAGACATAAAAACAGACACAGAGACCAACAGACGAGAAGACTGAGATATATGGGCACAGACAAGTATTTCCCAAATAGATTCCAATAGCCTAGGAAATAAGACCAAGAAATGACACAGGGATTGCATCAAATTAAAAAGATTCTGCACATCAAAAATAATTATCAGAGTGAAGAGACAGCCTACAGAGTAGGAGAAAATCTTTAAAGGCTATTCATCTATTCAGAAATTAATATTCATAATATGTCATGAGCTCAGAACATTAAACAACAAAAGAATAAAAAAAAATAGCAAAGCCAGGAGTGGTGGCTCAAACCTGTAGAAATTGGGACCAAGTTGATGACTTAAAAATGATGCTGAAGCCTGGGGTAATATGTAGCAAGCCCTGACTCACCAGCACCAAGTTCTTGAATTCTAGTCTCAGAACTGCCAAAAAAGGTTGTTAAATATTTCCTGTATTTTAATCAATCAGAATAATTGCATCTGTATTGTGTGGCTAGATCTCACTTAGTGAGTCAATGTGTCTTCAGAAGTAAGCATTATTTTCTCCTAGATACATCTTATGAATTGGATTTGCTCTATTTGACAGAAGCAAAGAATTTTGCATAAATCTGAATTGATATCAGATATCTGCTCAATATTACCATTTTCAATATTCTGCTGATAAATTTCTTGTAATTTGTTTCTTCTTATTAGCAATGGTGGTTGTTGAATGATCAGTTACAGAAATAACGCAATGTTCATAAAAGTAAGTATTTCAATGATGTTCCATAAAACTACAGAATATAGGAAAATGTTCTTCATGTCTTCCCAAGATATGAAAATTTAATGAACAAAACGTTCCAGAAGAAAACTTTTGCAAAATGAAGCATATTTTCCAAGATATTTGAAAACTATCGGTATACAAACAGAAAGGGAAAGTGTGTGCTCTGTAAATTAAGTATGCATTAGCATAATTGAACCAGTTGATACCAGAACCCCAATTTTCTAGAATAGCCATTGGAAATGATACAAATGATTTGTTAGACACAGTCTCACCTGACACGGAATTTAAACAAAAAATAGAATTATTTGAAATCTACATATTAACCAAACTCTGGGGCACCCAGAGCCTGACCGAAGTAGGAGGACCTCTAGCTAAAGACCATCCTGGGAGACGGAGTTAAACCCTGTTTTGTAAAAAGTACACAAAGTAGTGAACAAAACCATAAACATTTCATAGTGCAACAGAGTGGGGCTAAGATAATAATATCCATGATACATGAGTCTTACAGTAGGAAATTCATTTTGTTATTTTATATTTCATATTTTGTCATGATTCTCAGTAATGATTGATAATAGTTTATGTTTTAATATTTATGATAATTACTTAAAAATATGAAAGCATTGGTTTTAGATCTGGCATCCTTGATGTTTATTCTTCATATTATAACACTTTATTAAGGTCATTCTCGTTCTCTCTATAGAGAAACCCACATTCTGACTATTGACAGTGTTTTCCTTTCGTAACAAATTTTACTGTTGTGTTGCCTGAAATATGCCTTATTAAGCAGTGCATGTTTTAAAATTTTTTGACATATAAATATGAAACATACAAATATGAAACATACTCAAAAATAAAAAATTCAGGCTGCCATATGTCCATTACCTTTTGACAATTACCACTGACGTGTTTTCTGCAATTCACATCCACTGACATCAGCCCAGTGGATCAGAGAAGCCCGTCCTCCTCCCTCCGAAGCGTCTCCTGTGACACCTCATACTGCTGTTTCCAGAGGGAGATGTGAAAGCCAGATGTTCACCTGCACAAAGACCCAAAATGATTAGACTGGGAATTTGTATAGAGTGAATAGCATGTGCACTTTCTCTTCCATCTGAAGACAGCTTTCATCTCCTGGAATGGAACTGGACCTCTTCAAGAGAGAGAGGAGGAGAGGAAAGGCATTTCTCTAATTTTAGCACAGCTTGTCAATGATCTTTGTTCAGAGTCTTGGACCATGTCAAAATACTGTGAAATCTAGGGAGATTTGTCTCACTGTAGTAATCATGGCTCAAAACTGTGTCAGTGTGACACAGAAATATTCGAATGTTTACAACTTTTCATTTAAAACCCTAATTTTGTTGGAGAGTGAAGATTTCTCAACTTTTTCAGTTTGTGGAAAAATACTAGATAGAATATCTTTGTAAATAAATCTCAGAAAACATTTAACTGGACAGTCTCAGGGCTAGTGGTCAAAGTGCAGAAACTTTTCCAAACTTGTTCAATTTTGGAAAATTGTACCAGACATGGTGGGATACACCTGTTATCCCAGAAGACCATGGTCTGAATCAGCAGGACTCTGAGTTCTATACCTGTCTAGGCTACTTATTGAGACCCAGTCTAAGCCAGTCTAAGAAAAGAAAGGTCACAACAATATATATTTTCAGAGACGTTTCAGTACATATTTCAGATAAAAATATGAAAATTTGAGTTTCAACATATTCACCTCACCTTTGAATATCATAGGCTGTGAGGCAGTATAATTTCAATATGGTAGGGGACTTGCTGCAACATACATGAGCTATGTCTCTGCCTCAGGACCTTTGGAGGTACAAGTAACAGTTATGGTTTAGACATCCTTAATTTATTGACGAATTTCATATAATGAAGTCAGGTCCTATGTGTCATCCAAGCTCATATTTTAACAATATTGAAGTTAATTATGAAAGGTAATTAAAGAGAATTTTATTGAAAGTGACCTCAACTCACCAGGGGACTATAAACTTGATTCTATACTCTCCTGAGTTTTACAAGCCACACACAATGTTTCCATACAACTTAAATCTTTAAGTTTTTACGTGTGAATTAAGTAGCTCAGTAGGAATGCTTTTTTAAAGGAAATCAGCTGCCTCTGCCTTTAGTATAATAAACTTACACATAAATAACTTTTTTCTATAAATCCTGTAAGTAATCAAAAAACAAGGCAAAAATTATCTTTGGTTCAGGAGGATTTTCTTCCTAAAATCTCTTGGTTTGCATTTCTTCTGTTTTTGTCCCATTTTCTTCAACCATTTAAACAGTGGTGAAGAAGTTGGGTTCTATTTGCCAATGGAAGGGAAGCACTTGACATTTTTCTTTAAAAACAAAGTCACTACAATGATTATGGTCAATACCCCGGTGTAATTATGTGACCTTGGATGAACCTCTGCTGGCAATGACTGGATTGCTAAATTTACTCAGCTCAGATCATGCAGCAATCTCTATGCCACCGCAACTGGTCAATAAGAGCTGCTGCTCCAAATTAGTTTTAGAAAAGGAACAACACAGAGAGTAATAATGGAGAATAAAATTGTCCCCTTCAGTATTGAAAACAGTAACCTGACAATTTAACCTGCTCAATGACACTATCATAATTTTAGCATGTACATTTTATAAAGATATTATAATGAAATAAGCCAGATGCAATACATAACATTTTACATCATTTCCAGGAGCTATGGGCATATGTGTGTATGGGAAGGACTCCTGAACACACCAGTGTAAAAGTGCTATGATTCCTTTCGTATGTAGTGCTAATTTTCTTGGTAGTATTGGGGTTTGTGCTCAGGGCTTCATGCTTGTAAAGCAGGTGCTCTACCACTTGAACCATTCCACCAGCCCTTCCATATGTAATTTTAAGCATTCTGGAATTATACAGATACTGCCTTGTAAGCTAGAGGTATTCGTGAAAATTTGTTTCCAGACTTATAAACTTATAGCCACATACTGAAGTTGTGGAGCTCAAAATAAGTGAGGACATTTCAAATACTTTAAAGTTATAAATCAAAAATTGTTTCAGAACAAGCATCAATCTACTTTCTCATCAAAAAGACTTACAATGCTTTGTTTAGCTTTGTGAGGATTTTCACTCCTCTAGTGGAAAAAGTTTGCATCAATTATGTACAATGCAGGGAAAGAGACTAGCTTGTTAAATACCCAGGGTAACTTCTAAGTCCCACCAATCGTGTTTGAATGAGTTGTGCTCTGGACCAAGTAACATGTGAGTAGCAAAATTCCAACTCAGGTCTAAAATCAGCATGTGTTTATGGATGTAGCTTAACCTTTCTGAGTATATAGTAAGGCTCACAGTATCTTGTATTGCTTTATCACATGTGACAAAATTACTCCTGCCAAAACCTTGCTACAATGTAAACATTTGCCACTTCTTGTCACACACTGCACAGCAGATTGCAGAACACTTTCCCCGACTTGCAAACCAGCAGCATGATAAAGTCAGAGGCAAATGTGAAGAACCGAGAATAATTTACCAGAATCCACGTCCTCACGGAGCACAAGGAGCAGCTTACTCTGGCTTAAATGCAGGGGACTTATGCCGAAAATCCACATATGACAGGACAGCAGACACTCAGAGACCAACACTTCCAAAGCAGGAAGTAGCTGCCTCCCCTCTGACAAATGTGAAGATTTGGTCACCTTAATCCAATCATGGCAACATCAAATCACAGACCCATCTTGTTAAAGTCAAGACTCACTCAGGCCTGTACAGGCCTGCCCGAGGGAAGGAAGGGCTGCACATTACAGTTTTGGGGATGCAGATATTAGTTGTTTACAATACATTGTTTTTAAGTTATTGAAACATAAATTAGGAAAGAAAGAAGAAAATATTTATTTGTCACTATATGTATATTATTCATATTTTTGTCACTAAATCAAAATGCCTTAAGTGATTTGCTTAATTCAAGGAAGAGGTTTCTTTAGGTCCTGGTTGGGAAGCTTGTAGTACAGACTGATCTGATCAGAACACCTGTCAGAGCAAGCAGTCCCATGTGGAGTCAGAGCAGAAAGAGATATAGGGATGGGCTCTTTTTTATTAGAATATGGTAATTGTGTAGAAGGGTATCATTGTGACATTTCCATACGTGTTCCCTTATTTCTCTTCCTTGCCCTCCCCTTCTTTTTTTTACTTTTACAATTTTTAGGGCTCATTTTTTACAACAGTGCCCTCACAAGAACTACCTATGGGTCACATGAGAAGTGTCTTCACATTTTCTGGGGATGCCCCAAATGACCTTAGGTCCTGCGGAAGGAGACCTTGAGTCTTGATGGTTCCACCAATACCAGTCATGGAGAGCAAGCCGTCTGTCACGTGGACATTCGGGGGCACCAAGTCATATTCAAACCTCAGCACCACCGCCATCCAGAAGTAGAACAGGTACTGGAATTATCACACATAGCTTTAAATAACTGTGAGTCTTACAGCTCTGTTCTCCTTTTTTGTATAGTTTTGGCTACCAGTGGTCCTTTGATATTTTGTGTGATTTTTAACATGGATTTTCTTATTTAACAAAATCATTATAGTTTTTTTAGAGATTGTACTGAATATGGGATCACTTGGGGGTACCAGCTACATCTTAATAATATTAAGTCTTCCATCCCAATAACATGGAATTTCTTTCTATTTATTTAGAAATGTCTCCTTTAATTACTTTATGTGGTTTTCAATGTATAAAATTTTCAATATCTTGGTTAAGTTAAATTCTATTTTATTCTTTTTGTTGCAACCATAAATTGATGATTTTCTTAAATTTTGACATTTGTTTTGACTTTTCCTGCTACTTTTCTGAAAGTTTTTACTTTTAATTTTTTTCTGTAGAATATTTAGGCTGTTTAGCATGCAAAGTCATATCATCTGTGGAAAGAATTCTACTTTACTTTTAAGTTTCCAATTTGAATGACTTTCATTTCTTTTTCATGACTAATTGCTCTAACTAGAACTTCCAGTACTATGTTTGATAGAAGTGGTAAACAAGGACATCTTTGCCTGTTCCTGCTCTTAGAGGAAATGATTTTAATAGTTTACCACTAAATATGACATTCACTGTGAGACTTTTATAGATGGCTTTCATTATGTTGAAATAATTTTCCTCTATTCCTGGTTTTTAGTGCTTTTGTCCTGAAAGGGTGCTAGTTTTATCAGGTGATTCTTTTTCTTCGTGAATTCAGGTACTCAGGTGATCTGTTTCCTAATGTATTGTCCTTCACTGATGGATTTCTAGATGTTGAAGCATCGTTACAGCACAGAGACAAGCCTCCTTGACGCCATGATGATTTATGTTAATAAGGTGCTGAATTTGGTTTGCTAAAATTTTATTGAGGGTTTTTATATGCATGTTCATGAAAGATATTGGTCTGTATTTTAATTTTCTTATAGTATCTTTGATGGCTTTTACATCAGGGTCCCAGTGTCTTCCCAGATTGATCTAGGAAGTGGTCCTTCTCTTTGGTTTTCTGGAAAAGTTTAAAAAAGGATTGGTTTTATTTGTCCTTTAAATATTTGGTAGAATTCATCAGTAAAACCATTAGGTCTGGGATTTTTTTTTTAAATTAGGAGATGTTTGCAATACTGGTTCAGTCTCTTTACTTGTCAAAGCTGTATTCTAATTTTCTCTTGTTGTATGATTTAATCTAAGTAGGTTTTGTATTTCTAGAAATATGTCCATTTCTTCCAGATTAAACAGTTTGTCTCTTTTATAATTATGGTAGAACTTTCACAATCATTTATATTTACAGAATAAATAGTAATGCAACTTATTTGTTGATTTTAGTAATTTGGGATTTTTCTTTTATTATTAAAGTTTGCTCATTTTAATCTGTTGAAGAAACAATATTTTTATTAATTTTGTTTATTGCTTTTATATTTCACTGTTTTTCACTTTTCTTTAATCTTTATTAGTTCCTTTCTTATAACTTTGGTTTTTCAATTTCCTTAACTTTTAAAAAATATGTCATTTTAATGGAAGCAGTATATCTATAAATTTCCCATTTAGCATTGCTTTTGCTGTGTCTTGTTATTATCATTTAACTGTCATTATTTTTCTAATTTATTTTAGGATTTCTTATTTGACTCTCAAGACGTTTAAAACTGGGTTACTTAATGTCTACAAATTTGTGATTTTCACGTTCCATTGTAACTTCATTTCATTGTGGCTGGAGAAGATACATTGTTCAATTGATACAGTATTTGTTCAATCTGAGTGATGGTATTATATACTTTGTATTGAGGTTTAATCTATAGACGTAACGTATGGTCTGGCTAGAAGATTGTCCCAGGTTTACTTGAGAGTAATGCACCTTCTTTAGTTAATGGGTAGCAGTCTGCAATTGTCTGTTAGAGCTAGTTATTTATTGTGTTTGTTGTGCATCTGTTTCTGTTTTCTTTATTACTTTTGCCTGGCTGTTCTGTCCTTTATTGATGATGATGTACTGGAGAATCCAACTATTATTGTAGAGCTCTATATTTCTCTTCATAATATATCTCCTTCTTATATCTTTGCCTTCTAAGTTCTGTAAATGTCTATCATTGTGCATCTTTTTGTTTTGTTAATACTTTTATTGATATGTAGCTTTCATTATTAAAATATTTTATTTAAATAATATTTTATGATCACTAAACAGCACACTTAGTTACTATTCCCATCGAGTCTATTTTTCCATGTTTTTATTTTGAATCTACTTAAAGCACATTTCTTATAGGTAGTATATAACTGGGTTATGTTTTCTTACCATTTTACCCATCTCTGTCTTTCAAGTATAACCTGTTTACATCTAATGTAATTCCTGAAGTGGTGGAGCTGATTCTGTCTTTTTAATTCTGTTAGTTTTCTACATCTTGTAGGAGGTTTTTGTTCTTCATCTTCTGCCCTTCTCTTCTTTTGTGTGTAGTTGATGATTTGTAGTTAATTGTTCACATTCCCTTCTTGTTTTCATTTGTGTGTGTTCTATCTATTTCCATGGTGCTTAACCCCATAAAGCTATTACAACCTAATGTCTACTTTTGTTGTCTTGGATTAAAAAACAGGCATATCCAGATCCTTCACAGGTCCATTTCCATTTCTTCCTGTCAATGCCAGAAAACTTCATCTTTACATATTATATATTTGAAAAAAAAGATAGATTTGAATGCAATTATATTGTGATTTTTATTGTAACTTGGTTTTAAAGTACCTCTTTTGAGAGCAGTCAAGTTCAGAATCCAGTGGCACTGTGGAAAAGCTTCTGTCTTACTGCAAAACCCCTGGGGTTTATCCCGAGGTTTCCACGGTGCAAGTGCTTGCTAGTTAATTCAATGGGGGTGAAAGGGAGGGGGCACTTGTTCACATGACTCTGATGTGCACCACAGGTTTTATCATGATTGACATGAGAAGCATGGTGGATTTGGGGTCTTATGGAGGAAAAGCAAGTAGACCATAACAACTTGGGGAGGTGAAAGAAGCAATTTAGGAGATGAACTTTTAATGAGTGACAGGTTGATACTGACATAAAATGAACTTAAGTCAGGCCTAAATATGGATGCCAAACAGCAATCATATATAGTTAATAAACTTATGACATTTTTTTCTCTTAGATTATCTAGAAAAAAGTATTAAAATTAAGTTAAAATCATCCAATTTTTCATGTATTCAACTTTACTGTGAGCTTTATTTTTTTATGCAGCTTTTGCTTACTGTAGTGCCTTTTTCATTTTAACTTATGGTACTTCTTGGAGCATTTTTTTCAGGGAAGATCTGGAGGTTAGGAGTGAGGAATGCATCAGCTTTTTATTTTAATTATAGTAACATATCTGAATTTCCTCCTCAGTTTTGAAGAACAGGATTCCTGGTTGACTTGTATTTTTCTTTGTACTTTAAATATGCAAACTCAATTCTCCTGCTTTCTGGTGGGATATCTGCTGGTATCCATGTTGGGAATTTTTTATGTGAAGGGTCCTTATGCTCTTGCTGCATTCAAGATGTTCCCTTTGTCTTTGACTTTTGATAGTTTGTAATGTCTCAGCAAGGATTTTTTTTTACTTCATCCTGCTTGTATATCTTTGGGTTCCTTGGATTTTTATATTCATGTCTTTCACCAAATTTGGAACTTTTCAACCTCTATTTCTTCAAACATCTTTTTTTTTTTCTTTTTTCTGAAACGCATGTTCCCTGAGGCCCTGTCCTTTCCCAGGTTTTTTTTTTTTTTATATTCTCTTTCTTCAGAGTTACATTTCAATTGTTCTGTTTTAAAGGTTGGTGATAATTTATTCTGTGAATAAACTTGCCTGTGAATACCTCTAGGAATTTTTAAAATTTCAATTGCTGTACTGATGGCTTTGGAATTTGTATGTGTGGGTATTTTGGGGGGTTTTTAACCTTTTTTTTTTTTGCTGTTTCTGTTTTTTTGTGTGTGCATAATTTCCTACTTTATTGATGTCTTTGTTTAGTTTTGGAGTCTCTGTTAATTGTAACATTATAGACTGAATCCAGGGTCTCTTCATTTTAGGCAAGTGTTTTATTACTAACCTAAAATATCACTAATGACATCCACAACCATTGGATCATGTTCAAGAAAGCTGTTTTGAAGCCTTTGCAGACTGTAGAGAATTAATGATTCTGTAGACTTTGTACTCTGCCTTCAGTTCTTTTCTCTTGGAAAATTTCCATTGGCTCATTTTTTTTGACTTTGGAATGTGAATGTTCTTTCCTTCTTCTTTCTATACATTTTGAGGCTGTTGTGATAGTAGTTGTTGAAAGTGCTGTTGTTATTCGTACTAGACACTTCGATCCAACACTGTGGTTTTTTTGGTACTTATTCTTCTACCTTACCCAGGCTCTGGTGTTTTTCTTTGCTTTAGATTGTTTCTGTGCTCAGTTTCAGCATGAAATATAAACTTAATTGCTTTCTTGTTGGTGCTTTTAGTTGGGCATATATTTTGACTTTCTAATTTCGTCCATATATACAATTACTTTTGAATGTCTTCTTCTTTGGTCTATGTCCCAAAAGGAGAAAACTAAAGGAAGAAAAAAGGCAACACACTTTAAGTCTCCTGGGAGACACTTCAGCTTGCTGGTGAGGAGCTTGCAACAATTGATCCAGGCACATCTCTGCGATCAAACCAGCTACCAGCAATCAGAACACAGGTGCACGTCCATCTAGAGCACAACCCTGATTGCCCAGTGTGACTTCTGCAGGTTGTGTGCAAGCTGCTCCAGGCACACAGGCATGGAAGCCTGCTTTGGGGTTATGATGTTGGGGGTAGGTAGTCTCTGTCAAGCTAAGAATAGGAATTTAATTTACGTAACAGAAATTAATGCAAGTTATCCTCTAAGCTTTCCCGGGAAATTACATATCAAAGATCTTGCCAGTATAACTGGTGAGTACCAGGATGGATTTATGGCTCCCTTTTTACTCTACATATTCCCGAAAAAAAAATCCTCTCTATTAGCGAAAAGTTTGAAAAATAAATACATACTTATATTACAATTATAATACAGTCAGTACCATAAAATGCTTGGGAATCTTGACAATATATGAATTAAATTATCTTCGCTTAGAAACTAAGACAAAAGTTGAAAGTTATTCAATGCCTCTGCCTTGTGACAGTCACTATGGTTAACATGTGAAGCCTTCCAAAACAATTCATAGGCTCACTGGAATAAAAGTGAATATTTCAACTTGCTTTTTATAAAAACTGATGCATTCTAAAGCAATATTGATAAAGATTCTAAGCAGAACCAAGAAGAGTCTCCCTTTAATTTAAATTTATGTCATAAATTTGACATAAAAGGATATTATATAGGAAAAACTCAGTTTTATTGTGAACATTCATGGAAAAGTAACTCATTCCTTGCAATGTAACACAAAATATATAAGAAAACTATCGTTTTAATGCTACAAATACATAAATTCGTAGGACAGTAGATATGATGAGTGGGAGTAGAGTTTCTCTTGGTGGCCTCTAGGCTAAGAAGGGGGGCTATTTGTAGCATTACATTGTCACCATCATATTCAGTGGTCCCATTAGAGATCAGCTGTGACACATTGTATCCACTGTCAGTGTTACTGTATTGCTTATTTAAAATTGTGTTAAGAGGGTAGATCTCATGCTAAAAGTTCCTGTCCCAATAATGTACAACTGAATATAACAAAAACAAAACAATTTGGATGAAATTTAGATCATCAATAACTGATGCAGCGAATTAAATACTGCAAAAATAACAGCAGCCAAGGGCAATTCAGAAGGCAGAAGCTATAATTTAATAAATGGGATAATCAAAATGACTTCAATAGAATTTATATCTTGTTAAAGAATTTCAGGAAGACAAACATGTAGAGGAATACCGTATCAATTTAAAAAATAGATTAAGAGAATGTGATGTAAGTAAATAAATCTAAATATCGGGAGGATAATCCGTGCTCACTGATTATGAGAGTCATTGCTATATAGACTAGGTAGATACAAGTGTGTGTGAAATTAATTAGCATATTTCTATAATTTTTATCAAATGTGAAAGGTCAAGAATAAAGCCAGGTAATACACACCTGTAATACAAACACTTAGGAAGCTTAGGGAGGAAGATTTTTTGTTGAGACTGGCCTGTGCTGCACAGTGTGACCCTGTCTTAATAAAATAAACAAACAAATAAAACATATCATCTAAACAAGAAACATTGTAAGTATATTGAAATTTTATAACTCCCCTGTAAAACTGATAAATGCTAATAAAAATGTTTAAAAGTAAACAAATAAATAATCAAATAAATAATGTATGGAGATAAGCTTGAAAAAGAAAGAAAAGCTCAGCATTCTAAACTGTTACCATGACCTACTGTAAAGCTACAATCCCATAATTTAGGTAGTATGGCATTAGTGTGAAATTGGAGAGTCTTTAATTTCCAATGGAGAAACAGTCCAGTGAAATAAAATCCAGGAAAATATCACAAAGACCTTGTCACCTGACTTGTGATGAATGTGACATTGCAGTGTGTAAGTAGTAGGAAGGAAAGTCATCTTAATAAAGAACCCTGAGAATTGATTTTCTATTAGCCTTCCACGTATCATGGTGCACGCAATAGATGAAGGTAGATTTCAGATCTTCATGTCAAAGATACAACTATGAAGGGCTGATAAAACACTGGATGATGATAACCTTACTATAGACAGTAATGCCTTCAAATAAACATTCATGAGAAGTTTACTAAAAGATCAACTTAGATATATTAGAAGTAATAACTTATTTGTGGTTAAAAAATAACATTGAACAAATAAAATGGATTCCAAAAGAAAAGAAAAGGCAATGGTAGTACAATGAATTCAAAACCAAAACGCTTTAAAAAAAAAAAAAAACTTGGTGAAGTCACAAATTAAAAAAAGCCATCTGAAATTACTAATTGA
This sequence comes from Castor canadensis, assembly GCF_047511655.1. Classification (NCBI taxonomy): domain Eukaryota; kingdom Metazoa; phylum Chordata; class Mammalia; order Rodentia; family Castoridae; genus Castor; species Castor canadensis. The sequence goes on from NC_133394.1 coordinate 2,952,690, forward strand.
TAAAACACATAAAGAGACCATATTCAGGGCTGTTCAGGTGAAAAATTGATATCACAGAAGCTGATCAATAATATTATTGTTATGCCATGTAAAAAGTCACAATAATACACCATGATACTGTCACAGAGAGCCAAATTGAGAAAATTTGGGACATATGGAGTGTAGCTACTGGAGGGGAGTAGCCAGCAATTCAGTCCCTTGTTGAAGAACAGAATTGAGTAACAAAGCCTGAAAAACTGATTGTTTTTTGGAATTATTAAAAGTGAACCTGTGTACACCCATGACACCCAAATTCTATGGCTAGGTATTTTCATGTGCAGAGCTAACAATGAGAGGTTCCTAAGATAGAATGTAGTTTGACATTTATGAGTCGTTTATATGAATCAATACCCATAAAAGAAGGAATCAGATTTGGCCAGATGCAGCAATTATACTGCAAAAAAATAGGTGAGGAAGCTTTCACAATCCCATGGAAAGCTCCTGCCAGAGCCATCTCGGGAAGCCCAGGCCCCTCACCTCGTCCCTTCTCCTCCTCAGTCCCCAGAAGCAGACCCTCAGGAAGGGTAGCCAGAGCAAGGCAATCTCCAGAGGATGCCAGGGCATCCTTAGGCAACCAAAGACCTCACAGGAGCAGAGTTTTCTCCTTGCACCGAGCCTGGGCGTCTTAGATTCCCTCACATATCCATTGTGATTCCTGCACTTAGTCACATGCACACGGACACACACACACTTGTAAAATGATGTTCACAGACGCACAATATATTATAGCTCAAACCTGGACACAGTCCAGGTGCTCAACCATGGGGCAACAATCAGAAAACCCTGGAGTATTGAAACCCAAGCTGCAATTGCCTGTTACAGTGTGCATGGCGCTCTCAGCTATAAAACTGAGAGAAAGATTCCAGATGTAAGAATAAATTGTGTGCAATCATACCTATAAAAATTCCAGAAACAGGATAAACTAACTTTGTCATTTGGAAGTTGCTACTGGGAAAGTTGGTTACTGTGAATACGCAGAAGGGGCTTTTGCTTATTCTGATAATGTTTCGTCCTTCAATTTTGATTTTATTATTGTTTTCACTTTTTGAAAATATATTGAGCCATATAGTTTTTATTACCTATTTTACCCAGTATTTTGATATAAAGATTTTCAAGCACTTGAAAAAGCGGAAATGAATTTACAACTGTCAAGGTACGCATCATCTCTGTTATACTAAGGGTTTAATTATGTTTTGTTTTCTCCTAATAAAGTATTTTAGTCAAAATATCTAGGATGCATTGTATTATTGTAAATTATTAATGAAGTATATTCTTCCTTAAAATTTAGTGTCAGTTATTATTCAGTATTCTTGGAAATCATTGAAACCTAGAATGGTATTGTCAATATTATATTCTGTAGCTCTCTCTCTCTTCCTTTCTCTATTCTGTTCTTCTTATGTCATTTAATATTGGAAGTGAATGGAGAGGATTACTTAATGATCTAATTTATCAGAATGATATAAAATTTGGGATAAATAAATCAGCTTTCTCTTGAAACAACTACCTCCCTCCACGCAGTGAATGTGTATCATGTATACATATCTATTTTATATTAGTGACTATAAAGACTATGTATCTATGTATCAGGAATATACTGCATGCATGTATATATATATATAGACTCTTCCTGATTTATGTTTTTACTTTATGATATTGAAAAGGTGATTCAAATTGTACAAAATCTGTGCTTCCAGTTTTGAACTTGGTTCTTTTCCTGATAACATATTCCTCGTAGGTCTCGGCAGCAGCCAGCTGCAGCTCCTAGCCATCCTGTGCTTGTCTTAATGAAGAACCTACATGCTACGTGCTCATGTCCCCAGTTGTTATGGTCAGTGAATTAGGTGTTTTGAAGGCACTTTTGGCTTTCAATGTGTTTATGAAGATGTGACTCCAGCCATAAGCTGAAAAGTGTCTGCATATCTAAATTAATATATGTTAGAGGATATATACAGTGTGTAAACAGTCTTGAATAAGTCTGTATCAGGAAATATATATTCAGAATATATAATGTGGACACATCTATCAGTAAAAGTTTGTATGAAGAATGTGTGCACAAACTCACTCTCCACACACGTGCATAGGGAAACAAAATTATGCCTTTAGCTCAAAAGCTTGTAAATATATCTTGCAAGTCATTGCTTTCACCCAAATATAAATATATCTCTAAGTCTTAAAGTTGTTCTTCTTATGTCATTTAATATTGGAAGTGAATGGAGAGGATTACTTAATGATCTAATTTATCAGAATGATATAAAATTTGGGATAAATAAATCAGCTTTTAGAGGTGAGTTAGAAATGCATTTATGATATAATTTTGAAGTAAAAGCAGAATCCATGAAATAATGGACTATGACTAAGCAAAGTGCTCTTCCTCCATGACATGCTATTAAGGCTGTCACAGGAGGAGAATCTCAATGCTGGGATGTGAGGGAAGGCAATTGGTATAAATTCTCTCTTCTATTTTTTGGCTCTGTGGAGGAAGCAAGACGAGCAAAGAAAGAGTGCTTGAAAGCTTAATAGTCAGTAATAGTCAAAGTTTTAAAAAATCATAGCGATGACAGTTATTTGTCTTCCAGGTTTATCTTCAATTTTTCTAAATTGTTGGTAATAGAAGCAGAAGGCACTTACCAATAATCCACATAAATAATATAAATAATAAATTCCAGCTGAGTGAGTCACGTGTCCCCGACAAGCACTCACGGTAATGTATGTATTATCCTAGTCCCTCTATTACCCTGTCAGCTTATAGGAACAAGATGCTTTGCTTCTTCAAAGCTTCCCACTGTGACTTCCTTTGCTTCAATTGCTGCAGACACACAGCTGTCCAAAACTCTTCAATTATTGATTTATCCTTTATTTATCTGTATCTCAGCAGAACAACGGCTAGTCTCACACATCTCTTCTAAGTCTCAACGATCACAAAGCTGATAATATAACTTCTTGCAAAATCTGGCTAGTGGAGTTGAAAGGAGAGAAATTTTGCAATCTAATAGGATCGCGTTGTTGCTTCTTTCAGGAAGTGAATTACTGGGAGGGGGAAAAAAGCAAATTGCAAATTAAACCCAACATTTTATTCTTTTGTTTTGTGTTTGTTCATAGACATTTTTCCTTTTATACACATCCTGCTCTAATGACAGTAATCACTGAAAATATCTCTACAAAATACATAATAATATGTCTGCTTTCTGCTCCATATCACCATCAGTATACAAACATGAACTAAAATATTCATGACAAAAATAAAGCTGTAGCAAGAAATAAAATATTCTTTGTGATTTTAGCACTATGTTCATGGATTCTGTTTTTACTTCAAAATTATATCATAAATGCATTTCTAACCCACCTCTAAAAGCTGATTTATTTATCCAAAATTTTATATCATTCTGATAAATATTCAGTATTTCTTAATAAAGGTAGAACATGGAAAACACTTACTGATTTTTGGGCTCCAGTTAGTGAGATAAAGCCTATGAATGTGTACAGCCTCTTTGGAGATGATGGTACTGAACTGTATAATAGCTCTTTAAATGTACAAAATCATTTTTTTTTTTTGTAGTACTGGGGTTGAAACTCTAGCTTGTGCTCTAGGAGTTGAACCACATGCCCAGTCTTTTCTCTTTCAGGATGTTTTTCAGAGAGGGTCTCATATTTTTACCCGGGACTAGCCACAACCTCGGATTCTCCTACTGCCACCTCATTTACTCCCATGCTTGGCCCTCCTCTAAAATCCCTGAAGGATATATCATTTCTCAAATACAGTCACAGCTGTCTTTTTAAATGTTAATCAAAACTTCATAAACGCTAACATCCCGAAGTAGACTGTGCCGGTCATCACTTCTAGCCTTATTCCTTGGGACATGATTGTAAGGGAATAAACCCATGTGAGTAGTACTTCCTCTGACAGACTTTTCGAAAAAGCACAGATACAGGAATTTTATGTGAATAATTATTACAAGACATACATTTGTCTGAAACTTATTTTTATCATTTACCTAATTTTATTATTATAACTGTGAAGATACTGAAGACAGTGCACCTACATTTCAAATGAAACCATATTTAAGTTTGTTGCTAAGGTCACTTCAACCTCTCTATTGACAGACTGTTTTCAATAGTACAATCAACTTTTATGTTGTCTAATAACATCTTACTTACTTGTGTTTATGTTGTGTTTATTGAGGTTCAAAAAAATCTTAAATTTAAAAAAAAAACTGAGTTAAATATTCAACATCAATTTTCTCTCCCTTAATGTTCCATAGAAAATGATATATATACATTGTGTCCATCTTTCTTTGGGAAGATGGACACATTTTGTCCATCACTGAAGAATTGTACAAATAGCTCATCTAGAATCTTAATCATATTTTAAATTCACCTGCTTATGAAATAAAGAATAAGTTAATTGGTAGCTCATTGAAGCTGAATACCACTATGACTATGGTATATAATCTTGATACAATTTTACTAAAAGTTGATTAAAACTCATTCTCACCTAGTTACTTACTTAATTCATAGTATTTCTTTGGTACGGTTGTCTAGTTATAAATAGTCTTCCAATAATTAATACACAAACTGATTTATTTGAAATGGAGCAAGTTCCTTAGACAAATCAAATAGGAAGTGAGAGAATTTTAGTTAGGAAAGTTTACTCTACAATTCTATTAAGACATAAGCATTAGAGTACTTTTGCAAATCTAGTGATGGTTTATTAATGTAAAATGAAGTAATTAGCAATTATTCAACTAAAATTTCAAGTGTCTATTATTTAATGATGGCAAACAGATAGCTCACAAAGGGCACAGAACATATGATTTTTTGTCTATGTGATTACCCTTACCAGGTTTGTTAAATCTTAACCTCTCTGAACTCCTCAGAAAGGAGAGCCCTAAAACCTTGAGTTATTCACCCACTTTCAAACTCTTCTGATTACAAATCCTCTGCCCCGCCATCATTTATCATTTACTCACATCCATGCATCCATAGCATCCCACAACACCCAGTGTTCCTCACATTCACATATTCTTGATCTCATTCCTGAGCTCAGGACGATTTTCCTTTCTTAGTCACCAACAGCACCATTACTGCTGGCTCCAGTGGTAACACTTTATTCTCTAGCCTAATCATCATCTGCCAAGTTCACACAGGGTGCCCAGTCCTCTCTGGAGAGGGGACACATGGTGTCCATGACTGCAGAAGTAATGCAACCCTCTGCTTTAAACATTGTTCCATCAAAGAGAATGGCAACCCTCTAGTCAAACAGGTTTGATCAACTCCTCACTGTTAGGATTCTAGAAAAAATTATCACCACGTCTTTTTCTCAAGGATCTTAATATCAGACCCCAAACTCTTAAGTTGATACAAGAAAGAGTAGGAAATACTCTGGAGTTAGTAGGTATAGGTAAGAACTTTCTCAATGAAACCCCAGCAGCATAGCAACTAAGAGATAGCATAGATAAATGGGACCTCATAAAACTAAAAAGCTTCTGTTCATCAAAAGAAATGGTCTCTAAACTGAAGAGAACACCCATAGAGTGGGAGAAAATATTTGCCAATTATACATCAGACAAAGGACTGATAACCAGAATATACAGGGAACTTAAAAAACTAAATTCTCCCAAAACTAATGAACCAATAAAGAAATGGGCATGTGAACTAAACAGAACTTTTTCAAAAGAAGAAATTCAAATGGCCAGAAAACACATGAAAAAATGCTCACCATCTCTAGCAATAAAGGAAATGCAAATTAAAACCACACTAAGATTCCACCTCACCCCTGTTAGAATAGCCATCATCAGCAACACCACCAACAACAGGTGTTGGCGAGGATGCGGGGAAAAAGGAACCCTCTTACACTGTTGGTGGGAATGTAAACCAGTACAACCACTCTGGAAAAAAATTTGGAGGCTACTTAAAAAGCTGGACATCAATCTACCATTTGATCCAGCAATACCACTCTTGGGGATATACCCAAAAGACTGTTACTCCAGAGGCACCTGCACATCCATGTTTATTGCGGCACTATTCACAATAGCCAAGTTATGGAAACAGCCGAGATGCCCCAGCACTGACGAATGGATTAAGAAAATGTGGTATCTATACACAATGGAATTTTATGCATCCATGAAGAAGAATGAAATGTTATCATTTGCTGGTAAATGGATGGAATTGGAGAACATCATTCTGAGTGAGGTTAGCCTGGCCCAAAATACCAAAAATCGTATGTTCTCCCTCATATGTGGACATTAGATCAAGGGCAAACACAACAAGGGGATTGGACTTTGAGCACATGATAAAAGCGAGAGCACACAAGGGAGGGGTGAGGATAGGTAAGACACCTAAAAAACTAGCTAGCATTTGTTGCCCTTAATGCAGAGAAACTAAAGCAGATACCTTAAAGCAACTGAGGCCAATAGGAAAAGGGGACCAGGAACTAGAGAAAAGATTAGATCAAAAAGAATTAACCTAGAAGGTAACACCCACACACAGGAAATCAATGTGAGTCAACGCCCTGTATAGCTATCCTTATCTCAACCAGCAAAAACCCTTGTTCCTTCCTATTATTGCTTATACTCTCTCTACAACAAAATTAGAAATAAGGGCAAAATAGTTTCTGCTGGGTATTGAGGTGGGGGGGGAGAAGGAGGGGGTGGAGTGGGTGGTAAGGGAGGGGCTGGGGGCAGGGGGGAGAAATGAACCAAGCCTTGTATGCACATATGAATAATAAAAGAAAAATGAAAAAAAAAAAAGAATGAAAAAAAAATAAAAAAAAAAGAAAAAAAGAAATTGAGGAAACATCACTGGGCTCCTCAGTGGAGTAAGTAAGTTAACGGTAGTGGACACGAAAGAAAGTAAATGGTTTGATCTGCAGAATGAGTTTATCCACATAAAGCAATTAAACCCATCTGACACATGATCAGAACCAAGATTTTTGTGGTTTTTTTTTTTTTTTGGTTTTGGTTTTTCTTTACTGATTTATTTCAATCCTTTTTCACTTTGGATGATTTCGACTTAAAGCTGCTGTTCATCTCCTTATCCTGCACTAAGTTCTCACCCACCACACCTGTTCCTGGTGCAGCTCTAGGAACAACTGCAGCCTGTGTTTGGAGTGCAGCATCTTGAGGCAGAAAGGGAGTTCTGGCTGGAAGACAAATGTCCTAACCTTTCCCTGGCAGTTCCCATTGTCAAAAACCATTGACAAAACCATGGCTAGGCTGCTGTGCAGGGTCCTTTCTCTGTGGTCCAATTGCAGTGCACAGTCCAGACTCCACTGACCACATGGTTGTCCTGAGGCCCGGGGAGTCACTGCATTAGGAGTTCAGTTCTCTTGTCCCTTGCTGTATGTTAGTGATAACCCCACTCCCTGCACCTTGTCTTGGGTTTTTCTGTCCACCAGAGACGCTGACAAACCAGTGCACAGCAAATCCCCCACACTTTCCTAAAACACACCAGTTTCTCAGCCTTCTATACTTAACTCTTTTCTCGTGTCAGGTCTGTTCCTGGGTCACATCCTCTACCCCACACTTTCATTTGTTAGCTGATGTCTTAAAACTTGTATCTCAATTTTTTCTTTGACATTCCAGATATATTTATCAAACTACACACCAGGCAGTTTTCTCTTCCTAAAGATAATAGAGTAATATCTGACCACAAAACCAGCAGCAATTAATTCACTTATTGCTAAATTGGGATTATTTTTGTATTCTTTGGCAAAGAAAATGATATCACCCATTATTTCCCAAGTTTGAATCTTTAGGACTAAGGTACGCACAATGTGGGCACACACACTCTTCATCTCTCAAATACCACTGTTTTAGGGAAGCCATTAATAGCATCTTTTTTTTTTTTTTTTGATACTGGTGTTTGAACACAGGTCTTGTACTTGTTACACAAACTCTCTTCCACTTAAACCACACCACATTCATTTTTTTGCTTTAGTTTGTTTTTTTGATAGTGTCATGGTTTTGCCTAGGGCTGGCCTCAGACCACAATCTTCCTAACTCCACTTCCTGAGTAGCTGGGGTTACAGGTATGAACCATCATGCCTGGCCCAGTTTAGGCATTAATAGTATTTTAACCTAGATTATTACAGAAACCTACTGAAATATACTACTGTGTGGCCGTATGCCCCCAACCTATTTTCATGGAAAAGCCAAAATGATTAATACAAACTCCAGTTTGTTATTGCATTGCTTTTAAGTAATTAAAAATTCCTCCATGTGAATATGTATATTTTTACAATGAAATAGGAAAACATTTATTATTGTCACTTGCTGAAATACACAGACTTTATTCCAAAGCTCTATCTCAATGCTCTATACATTTTATTACTGTATTGGAACCTTTCCTCATTCTGAGGCTGAGACTGCCATTGAGATGGCTCAGTGGATATTTTGTCACTGGTATTTGTTTTTTGCTATATTGCACTCCGAAGCCACCACTCCACCAAATTCAGCACTCAGTTGTGCCAGGTGCAGGTGACTTACACCTGTAATTCTATTGACTTGGGAGGCTGAGATCAGAAGGATCACAATTAAAGGTCAACCTGGATAAATAGTTCCAGAGACCCCTACCTCCAAAAATAACCAGAGAAAAATGGACCGGAGGTGTGGCCCAAGTGGCAAACCCAGTCCTGCCAAAGGAGACAAAAACAAAGACTGTGTGCATGTGCCTCTGCTCAGTAGCTCTGAACTCTCCGTGCCCTGATGTTTGCATTCTGATCTTTGCACATCATAATTGGCTCATGTAGAAAGTACCTGGCCTTTGGTCAACATTGAATATGTGTTTGCATAATACCTTGATTAAAGGTAATGGTTGGAGTCTTGGATGGGATGTCAATTCACCTTTTTATACTAAATCACCCAAACCACAAACATGGCATCAAAAAGTAATCCCTATGGGCTTGTGAGACATTAGATCATTCCAATAAATGAAGGGAATCGGGGGGCTAACATGCGTACATAATAAGTAATAAGTCAAAATTACTAAATGAGTATGTATGTGAGATGTGTCTACAATGTACAAATAAGAATAAAATTGATTTTTCGGTACAGATGAAAACTGTTTTCAGAGTTCATTTTATAACATTGACATCTAAGCTCAACAGATAAGCAGCAGAAAAGACGGTAAATTAAAAACACATTTATGGGATAAACATTCTGTTTTCAGTTTAAAGATTCTAACTGTGGCTTTTTCTTGGGAAAATTATTTAGCTTCTCTGAAAGACAGTTTGAGTAACTTTCTGTGTCTATCAGAGGTGACCCAAGACAGCAATTTTTAAAGGTTACAAGAAAAGAAAACACAGGGCCTCCACCCAGTTCCCTCTGCGGTGACATTCTGGGCAGAAAAGAACCAGTGACCCAGAACCATTCTTGTATTCAAGTTCAGACACATTTTAAGATTTGAATATTTTTGAAATTATCCTCATGAAATTACATAGTTATTCACCATTCTCGGTTTAAATTGTCCGTTTGATTTATATCGGCTTGGGAAATAACAACATAATTAGATTTACAAAATTTTAAGGCACGAGTCTTCAAGGATGCTAGGGAGAAGGCATCAGAGAACATTGACAAAGTTCTGAATCACCTCCAAGTTTGCTTGAGAAATGAGTAGCAATGACTTTGAAAAACCTCTTTTGTTGTTTTCCTTAAAAAGCCCAAGCTTATTTTTCTGGTCTCCCTGGGGTACACTAAGGTTGGTTCCCCTCTCTGCCCAAGTTCCCCCTGGCTGACCATTCTCAATTTCGTATTTCCTCCAGGGGATGGACGCAGCTTCTCATTTTCTCACGGACTTTACCAGTAAACTGTGCATTAACCACACACATTAGTTTCTCTTATTAAAAGTTATTTTGATGCTTTTTCTTCTTTTCCCCTTGATCATTGCTCACATTTTTTTTTTTTCTTATTTATGGTGCTGACTTCTAAAGGTATTTTCTTTTACATTAGGAAACAGATTTCTTAAAACAAATGGTTTACAATAAGTCAAAATATTTTATGCTTTATGTGTTTGTTGTAATGAAAATTTTTGATGCATTTTGTTGTCATGAGTTTTTATGACAAACCATTTTGTTTAGAAAGCTTCTTTTGTAAAAATAAGTAGCCAGATACAAATAAATTCAGAGGATGGATGATAAAGATGTTAATTATGTGACGTTCTCGTATCTTGACCTAATTATTTCTGCTGGGATCTAGTAAGTACACTTTACTTTAAACTTGCTATTTCTTTTTCCTTTCTTATGTTACATCTAAATATGGCATTTTATTTACTGAACTACTTTCCTGTGTATATGAAAGTAAGTTGTGATAATATTAAAATGTAGTCATGTAGTTCTGGTAGGAAAAACTGACAGGAAAAATATTATTTCTGATCTATTGCATATTTCTTAATGACAATGGTATATTTGCTAAGTTTTATAAGGAACAATAGTTTGCTTGTCTCCTTGCACACTTTCTTCAAACTCTCAAAGTGCTAACATTGTTCAAACTAGTATAATATCATAACCAGAGTGTTGGTATTGATGGTAATAATTCACCAACATCATTCAAATTTCCCCAGGTTTACTTCAACTGGTGTGTGTGTGTGTGTTTGCAACTAACTTTCTTTTCACTCATAACTTTCTGGAAGTTCATTCAAATTGTTGCATGGGTTAATATTTTGTTTCTTTTTATTACAAGGTAGCATTCCGTGGTTCCTATTATGGATAAGATTTCCAGCTATAACAAATGTGTAGGTTTTTGTGGAGACATAAGTTTCACGACTGTATTAAATACTGAACAGTAAATCACTGGTTGTGCGATAGTTTTTCATCTAGTTAAAACAACAACAAAAAACTCAAGCCCCCTGCCCACTGTTTTGCAGAGTGGCTCTGTCATTTCACAGTCCCATCCACAATGTACAGTGTTCCCATTTCTCTACTTCCTCACCACGGTTTGCTGTTGTCACAAGTTTTAAGCCATTTTGACAATGTGAAAAAGTGTTTTCTGCTTTTAATGTGCATCGGTCTAATGCCTAATGCCATTGAATGTGTTATTATGGGTTATTTATTTGGATTTCCTCTTTGGCAAACTTTCTCTTGGTTGCCTTTGTCAGTTTCCTAATTAGATTGCTGATGCACAAGAAAAATTACCATTGAGTTTTGTGTAATCATTTTTGTGGGGTCAGTTTTGCTAAGTTTGTTGATTGATGTTTTTCAATTCACCAGCTTTTTAGTACACATTTTTTTTCAGGACTCAATTTCTTTAACTTCTATTATGGTATCATTTTCTTCTGTTTGTTTTGGATTTATTTTACTCTTCTTTTTTCAATTTTCTTGACACATTAACTTATTTTTTGGAGACCACTACTCATTTCTAATGCAAGCAATTAGTATTACAGTTTTTCTTCCAGTACTGCTGTAGCTACTTCTCCCATATTTTGATATGCTGTCTTTTCCTTTTTATATGAAAGAAAACTCTATCATTTTGTGCACTTTTTAATTTCATTTAAGACTTTATTTAGTGTCTCGGTTATTTGGAACCATGCTGTTTCATTTCCACAAGATCAGAAGTTGGCAGTTGCTTTTCTAGCACTGATGTTTAGTTTAATTCCATTACAGTCAGAGAACGTATTATATAGGACATAACTTCTTTTAAATTTGTTCAGGTTTCTTTTGTGGTGCTGCTTGGTTTTTGGTGCAAGAAATCATGTAGCATAGTAAATATGTAATAAGTTCTTCAAAAAACTTTGTATTCTACTGAAGTATGGGGAGTGATTTTATAGAGCAATACAGATATAATTGAAATAGATAATGCATATAAATGACACAGGTTTGATTGACAAGATTTCATACAGGATGTATTCATATACAATCCAGTTGGCTGGCTGTGTTGCTGACGTCTGCTATGTATTTGCATAGTGTGTGGTTGTTTACTCTCAGACACCTCAGGCCCTCTGAGCATCTCCTTCCCCTTCCCTCCCATTCTCAGGACCCAGTTGAGTGCCCTTTCTCTAGCTCTCTGGACCTGGGACTGAGTCAGCACATAAGTTCCCCAAATGGAGGACCCTGCACTACACTCCAGTATGTCTACACTACTTTCTGTCTGCCCCCCCATCCTGTAGCCAGCTCTCTCACCTTGAGGGAGGTAGTTTTGGTCTACTTGTCACCATTTCCTCTGCTTCAACATCCAGGTGCATATCCAGACCTGAGGCCCTGGCTGATTTCTCCACTCCAGTCTAAATACTGGATAGCACCCTTCCTTCACTTCACCAGTGAGCCACACCATGTCAGACTAGGCTTTGCTAAGTGTACCAGTTTGAGGGAACAATTTCACTGGGCTCTGCATATCAATTTGTCAAGAGTCTTACTAGACAGAAGTCACCATATACAAGTTACATCAAGTAGATTTATTACTGACAAACTAGCATCAAGGAACAAGAAAAGTCTTGGGACCATTGTGAGCAGCTGCAAGTCTCATAAAAGCTAGCCTTTGCACATGGAGGCTCTAATGCACAGGCCTCGCTTTTCCTACAGCCCAGGACCCCAGGAGGGATTCCATACTGTGTTAAACAAATTGGGGCCCTGTGAGATAGATAAATTTTTCAAGGAAATCTGGTTCCTACAGAGAATAGCAACCTGAGTTGTTCCATTCAGTCCCTTGATAGCTATGGACATTTCATTTTCAGAACTTACTACAACTATTGTTAAGAAATGCGAGTAAGAGAAAGCAAAGCGCTAGGCTGGTCCAAATTCACATGGACTGTGTAGTACTGGCCTACATTTCTGGGTCCTGGCCCCAATACTGAATGATTCTCAGCTTTTTGGTGTTCATGTGGTTTGTTTGCTTTACCTGTGACTACATGGTGTCCCACTGGTCTCTGTTCATGCTACATGCTAGGAAAAAGGTGGAGGGCATTTCCTTAAGAAAGGATACTAGGTGTCTTACTGGTGTTCTCTTTGCAAGTAATATTTTCAGGTTGTCATAAGTTTTCCTTTTACTGTCCCCTGGCTATCCTAGTGTCATTGGGCAGGGTGGAGACTCTCAAATTTTCAAGGACAAAGAAGCACCCTACATAGGGCAGCTGCTGTGCTGGTTGTTTCCCTCTCCTGTTTCTCAGCAGGAAATGCATTTGCAAGACAGACTGGAAGGAAGTGACCTCTTCAGCACATTTCCAGCACCAGTGGGGGTCCCTGGGATCACTGTCTCCAGCTTCCTGATTGATCTTAGGGAGGAAGCAACCCCTGTGTGCTGCCTTCTGGTTCTGTGGAGGATAAAGGATCCACAGGTCAGCAGGCCTCCTGCTGGGAAATGCAAAGAAAGACCTTGCTGCTGTACTGTGACTCCAGTCCTCACCTTCCAGACTAGTTTGCCATTTTTATTTTTTTGGACCACCTTTCAGAGTTCCCCTTCTGTGATCATTGTATCATTTTCAGGATTTATACTCTTGACAGCAAAAAAGAGACAGGAAGAAATGGAACTAAGACACAGTGTCTGGGTCAGAAATTTGTTGCATGTTTTATTACTGAACATACCTCCTTGGTGAGTCATTAATGTTGTTCACTTTCATGTGATTATTCCAGGTGTCATCCCAGGGTTGATTTTGATCATGAGGTGCAAATATTGCAGAACAGCAATATTCTGCAAATAATGCCCTTGATATCTAAATTGAAAACTGGTTTTCATAGTGGATCAAGAAAATTAAAACCTAATAATATAATGACATATACATTTGAGCATGTTAGCTTTTCATTCAGAGGATCTGCAAGGAAATGGCAAGGTGAAAGGTGATCTGCAGGATTTTATTTATTCTAATCAGATGTTAAAGTCTGCAACAATGTATCCATTTAAATGTGGTCAGGATATTGCTTATTCCAACTAAATAAATTAGTAAATTTATTAAGTAATTGATGTAGTTATGGCAAAATATTACAGATTCAATTAGTTGTGATTGGGATGCATATTTGCTTTATATTTGGATCATACTTTTTGAGTTATATTTGATCTATGTATAATTTACTGATTTTTTTTTGTTGTTTAAGAAGAGAGACAGGTGATCTTTGGAAAGATATAATTTTGTCTTTCCCTCCAAAATCAGAACACAGGACATTTCCATTGTGGCATAAATTCAGATGTGTCTAATTTAAAAGTAATTGTAAACATAATATTCATTGTACTTACTCCTTTACCTCCTTGATAAGATTATAAAAATTCAGTTATTCTTCAGTATGACCATAACTGAGTAATTAAGTATTATTAATTCTTTCATTGATTATGCACAATAAGTACTTGCCTTTCAATAAACTAGATTACGTGTGTACGTTCACTTTAGAAATCTGGAATGTGAATAGAGTTGCCTTCTTTTCCCAGTTGGGTTACGTTTTTCACTTTCCTCTCTTTTAGTGCTTAAATTGTTTCACGAGTTGAATTTATCACTTACGAGTAAAGAATTCATTTCAGGGAAGTCGTGTTGTCCATCAGCTTGCTCAATGTATCAGTTTTCAGTGACAGGTTACAATTAACTCTGGACAATATGAACAAACAGGAATTTGACATATGGAATCTGGTTTTCACACATTAGTTTGAGGACAGTGGCACAAGTTTGGGCTGAGCTCTGAAATACTTCCAGCAACTGCATCACAAAGGTAATGACCAAGGAGAAGTGGTTCTTTCACCCTGAGATGCTGAGAAGCAGGAGGCACTTAAAACTCGTGGTCCTAAACACATGCCCACATTGCTGCTTATGCAAACTGTATTTCATCAACTGAAAATCTAAACAGATGGCTAGCTCAAATATCATTAGACTTATTTATGTGAAATGTATACTGGCATAGAGAATTAAATGATACACAATTTCCTGTAATTTATGGACATTGTTCATTTTCAAAGGGTACTTTCATAAACACTGACTACATTAGAAGACAAGATTTCTTTTTTTTCATACTTCATGAAAGTTACATAAGAATATCTTCATTTCTTTTCTTTTATCTTGAAGCTAGGAAGCTCAAATATTCACCTTTCAACTTATTGGTACAAAGAGAAACTTCTATGTCCTTTGTAATGTTCTCTATAATTGGCCAATAAATATTTTAAGTAAAAGGAAAAAAAGAAGAGAAGAATAAAAGAAGAGAGAAAGAAAGAAAGGAATGAAAGAATGAAGGAAAGGAGAGAGAGAAGAAAAAGAAATAAAGAAGACAAAGAAAAGGAAGGGAGAAGAAAGAAAAATATTAAAGACATTTATTTGGGTCTCTTCACTGCTGGTCTTAGACTTATTCTATGAGCTTCCCCTCATGTGGAGTTTTTCATATTTGAGTCTCAAGTGAAGTCACTTCGTTTTCTCTTTCCTTTGTGATTTCTCCTTTTTGGTTAAAAACTCTGGTCGCCTCTTCCTCTTCTCTGTGTGATTTTAGTTTGCATATCATTTCTGTGGCTTACATTGTAAATTAACATGGCAGGAAGTCTAGAAAACATAGGCTGATATCTCCTGATTGATCTGGACATAGGCTTTGAATCAAAGTTGCATTTCCCAGGGTGTTTTATTTTACAGAAGATATACATCAGTTCCTACTACCAAGCATATATGCTGGGTCCTCTGTAGCTATAAGAGTTTCAAGAGTTCTATCTGTGGAGTCCATACACCTCTACTATGGTCTTGGTGTTTAAATAGGAGAGATGAGTACAACTGAACATGCTACAAACAGACAGGGATCACACAGCTGTGTATATCAGAACTATACAAATCCTCAGACTTACCCCACACTTGCACTGACTTGCTATCACTGTTTTTTCCCTGAGAAAGAAAACTTATGCCACAACCACAACTTCCATGAACACAGAATTTCAGCTGTGGCCCATGTTTGCACAACATGGAATGTCATTAGCTACAAAGCCAGGAAAAAAAACTTTTTTTTTTTTTTTTTGCTATTGCTGTAGGAAAGAAAATGGCTTTGTTCTCTTGTTTGTCAGGAAAAATAACAGAGAGGCGTCTCACACCCAAGATTCCCATTATTGATGTCAATTCACAGGCAAAACTTGATCTGTAAGGGAGCCTGGGAATGTAGTCTGGAGCTTTTCCACATTGAAGAGGTACTTAGTCAAGATACAAGAGGCCTGGATGTACTTGGGTAAATCAACTCCAAGTAGATAAACACTTCTCTCCTGTGACTATCCAACAGGCATGCACTTGCTTTTTTCACAAGTGACAGTGATAAGTGCCTTGTCCTGCCTCGCATAATGTACAAATTAAGATTGCTGATCCTTTCCAAATAGCTACTTATCATGTTTGCTTTCCATAGAGTCCTTCACAGCTATGTCATAATACCCTGGAATTAGCAGGTAATAAAGTACAAATTTGTTTCAACCAACTACAACAAAGATGAGGGGGAAATTAGAGAGAAAAAAATCAGGTAGGTAAATGTGTGCATGGCCTTATAGGAAGGAAGAAGACATAGGGACGGGTTGCACACTTGATCTTATCACTGGCACAGCTGCAGATAGCATTTGCATCTTATGTACATGGCTTTCCCCACATTCCTCTCTGCTACACGGAATTATTCAGTTCCCATCACATGAATTTTCACGCGAGCTGAGTCTTTAGCTTTCTTGTCAAGATGCACTTGTTCTAACACCACGTGCCAGAAAATGCAGGAGTCATGGAGGAGAACAGCTCCAGGACACTGTCTGCCTTCAAACCTACACAGAGGCAACTCCCAAGACTCAGCCTGGCAAGCCTGACAGGGAAAGCTGCTGCCCAGACATCAGCCTTGCACACACACCTTGCATAGTGGGCTGAGAAGCTTGCCAAGTTCACAGACCCCCTGGCTAGCTATCCCCTTGTGAACGCACACAGCATCCTGGCTTAGACGCCTCTGTCCAAGGCCTCCCAACTGCATGCCATCAGCAGAGGTTTTCTAAGAGCTTCTGCAGGGACAAGGGTAGGTAGGAGGAGAAATTCTGAGGATGCTTTTCAACATTTTTCTCAGGCTTCATGCCTCTCTCACCCCTAGCTGTTCCTCCTCTTTATCTCAGAGACTTCACTACCTCCAAGCTGGAGCGATGAATAGGGGAAGCCTCTGTTCTGTTCATGGCTCTTAAACAGTGTAACCTCAATGTCTGGTCTGGGCTGATCCTTATGACCTTTTCCTTTCATTCTAGCTGCTTTACTTCGGTGATCTGCTCAGCTTCTGACAGTCCAACTTTCTTCAATTTAGCTCTTGACAACATTGCAGAGAATACATTGAAGCCAAGCAGGAGGGCTCTGTCTGTATTCTCAGCTGTTTGGGGCGGTGATGTCTGGAGCATTTGCGGTTCAAGGCCAGCCCAGCTAAAAGTTACCAAGACCCAATCTCAACCGATAGCTGGGTGTGGTTTTACATGCTTGTCATAAAGCTATGCAGGAAGCCCACATAGAAAGATCATGGTCCAGGCCAGCAAGGCATAAACACTGACCTTATCCCAAAAACAGTTAATATGAAAAGAACGGGTGGAGTGACTCAAGTGGTAAAGTGCCTTCTTGGTCCACTCAAGGCCCTGAGATCAGACACAAATTTCTCCCCCTCAGCAAAAAAAAAAAAAAATTTACCGTGGCCTTAGATATTTCTTACTGCTTTTGTTATACTAAATACATTTCTTGACAGTAAGGATTTAATACCCAACCCATATTTAATCCTTGCACTCCCTGTCATGAAAAGAGAATCCTCTGATATTTGAGCCCTTTAGTTCTGTTCACCTGACGTTTTCTTTCCAGTGAAATCTCTGAATAATTATCTCCCTGCCAACTGTCTCCTTCTGTAGTGTACTACATAATAATGAGCTTTAAAAACAAAAATCTGATTCTTTTATTTCTTATTTTCAATCTCATTGTTGTCTGCTGACCTAAATTTGAATGAACTGTAAATTCTGTGTGTGACTTTAAGACATTTGTGACTTAAGCCCAAACTCATCTCAGGTCTCAGTTTGACACCTACTTTTTCCACCCAAACATAGGTATTGAAGCCCGAATAATTACTTAAATGACTCCCAATTCTGTGCCTTTCTCACTGGCAGAAACTGCTCCATTTGACTGGAAAAAGTTCTTGTGAAATACTTTTGTGTTCTTTAATACTCTCTCTCTTCCCCATGTGCAGGTTGCACCGACATGGTCACTCTGTACCTCTGTTGAAGCAAGAGCAATCTGTGATCCACAGTTTTGAAGTATCCTGCAAGTTAATGGTAGTTTTTACACTTTTAAACAATTGAAAAAATTAAATAATATTTTGTGGTATGTGAAAATTACATAAAATAAAAATTTTAGTTTGTCCAAAGTAAGGTGTTTTTGGGGGGGCATGCACCCATGACAATTCACTTATACACCGTCAGTAGATATTACAAGCTGTAACTGTAGATTTCAGAAATTGCAGCACAACCTACATGTCTGTAAAAGCCTCTCTGGACTTTTATGATAAAAGTGTTTTTGAGGTTTTTGCAAAGTATTCCATAAATAAGTATAGCTAGATTGTATTTTAGTGTAATTGTTATTTATTTACCTGCCTACCAGTTGTAGTCATCTTCCAGAGTCAGAAACTATGACTTATTTGTAATTAGATTTCCACCACTTACATGCATTTGGCCAAAAATTATGAAAAAAAAATGCGGCTTCAAATTTTAAGCAAATGGGAAAAATTATTTCTTCTTTTGTTAAGTCTTTTTTGCTTCCAACTCCAAAATTAACTGTCATTCTTTTTTATCTTATTAGTCTTGCATATTAACTCCATATGTATATCAACTCAAGTTTCTTAGTTATGTTATAAACATGAGCAATTTATTTTGTTCTTTTTTTCCTAGCCACTCTCAAAGAGTGGAAATGCTCTCCACATTATAATTAGTCATCCAATTAATGACATTGAAATGTCCAGTAAGTGGACTCTGGGTTTTTTAACTATCATCATTAACTTTCTCATTTTTCAAAATAACATTTGCACATTCATGCAAACAGACTCATGATATGTTTTCAATCAGCTACTTAGTTTATGTGCAGAGTTAGTAATTACAATATTTTTTCAAGCTGGAAAAAAATCTAGGACTCCAAAATGGAGGACATTTTCAATTCAGTTTTGTAGAAAATTACACTTAAAATACAAAATTAACACACTAATTTATATAATTATAATATTGGTAAGGAGAGATACAATTAACATTTTATCATTATAAACAGAAAAATGACACTAATAAGTATTTATTGGAAAATATTATTGATTCTTATATTTAAATGTATTTATATAATTTTTAGAGTTTATTAGACGCATATGCAAGAAGAAATATATTTTTAACATTTTCAAAAAATGTAATTTTGTCACAGTGATCTGGTGAGTCATATTTCATAAATCTTTATGAAGTATATTTATCGTGTTATTTGGGTTATATACTAATATTGATAAGCTTCCCTTATGAAAAATTTCACACTGTGTTTCATGAAGGAAGTACAACAGATGGCAAATTTGAAAAAATAAAATTTTTGTCTCATTGCTTTGAAAGAAAAGCAAATGCTCTTTAGAAATTTCTAAGGCAGAAAAGGAGAAGAAAAGTAGAAATCAGAGTGATACAATTTTGGAAAATAAAGAGAAAAACAGGACTGACCTAGAGTCTGCCCCAATGTGAAATCAAGAAGCAACACAATTCGCACTGTACAAGTTCAGTAAATACTCAGAAACGGATGGTTTATAGGGTTTACATGGTGTTGAAGTAGGGGCAAGACAGAAAGAGTCACTAAAAGGCTCTTTCGGGTGTAACAGACATATCCAAGTTATATTTCTTTGCATATTTAGACAAACAAATTGCTCTTTTCCCCTGCAACCACCAAAGCCCTGTGCTATTAGATTTTTAGGGTCAAGCGCCTGGCAGAAACAGGAAGTTTGCACAGTGACTACAGAGATTTCCCAGATGGGCGCCCTATGTTCTTCCCTAACTCCCAACTCACAATCTCGTATGTTTCTGGCAGGAAATTTCGAGATATTTTCCACAAAAGAAAATCCTCAGCATCCAGGAAAAATGATCAATTCCTTAGCTGACATAGTCCATTGGGTACAGTTTTAGATTTGTAAATTTATTTTAAAAACTCAGCTTTAAGTATATGATTTTGAAGGTCTTCTTCAAAATGGCAGAGGAACTTTTTAAATGTGATAAAACCTTTACACGCCTGCAATTACCATGTGGTCGATTGAATTTGTTTTGAAAACTCTAAGCCATTTTATGAAATCTCAGTAATCTGGTTTGTCTTACATCTTCAAATATTTTTCTATTTCATCATTAACAGGAATTATTTCACCATTCTACATCAGCTTTCTCAGTTCATGTTATAACTATGACTGAAAGAGAACCTAATGGAGTCACGTGACATCACAGATTGATATAATAGTGAAATAAGTCATAGTGAGTATATCATCCTTAATGTATCATCCATCATATCGATGATAAAATGCTTCAGTCTTCCCTTAAGTTCACAGCTAATAAGGCACACAAGGAAACACAGACGAATAAGCAATGAGTAACAGAAAATAAAACCACAAAAACTGATAATCTGCCAGTATTAGAGATATGCAGAAGTATTTTTGCTATGTCTTAGGTAATATAATTTTAAAAAAATTTGACACAGTAAAAATTAAAATGTAAACTCGAATATTTTGCATGAAATAAATGACAACTTTTGAAGAATAATTAATATTATGTCTGAAATAAATAATTAGCATGGCATGTATATGCCTACTCTATGGACACAGTTAATGAAAGCTGTGGACACCAGGAAGACAGATTATAAAAGAGTGCACAGATCGTCACATGGAGACAAGAAGATGGAAGTAATGAAGAGGCCTCACCAGACGTCAGCAATTGTTAGAGACGGTGTATTTAATAGAGATCCAGCAAAGTGAAGAAGCAGAGTACTGTTGAGCGCCTGCTGATCTGCAATTTCCAGAAGTGATGACGGACACTGATGTATTCCATCACAAAATCCATGAACTTAAAGCAAACCATATAAATTGAGCCAGCAGAAAGTAATGAATCTGATGGAAGATTCTTAAAACAGCCAAGAATAGAATTTAATTATATAATTTATAAATTACACACTGATAATTTTGCTTTCATTCAGAGAACTGAAGATATGATTTGTTTATTATTTTTATTTTCACTTCTGTGCAGAAGCTGGTGCTGGTACTGGATGCAGTAGACCTAACTTTAGGGGAAATGAAGCATGTACAGGAGTCTCTGTCATTCTGACCAGTTTCTCCTATATTTGCCTGGTGTTTCATAAATTTTAGGAGCTATTAAAACAACTATTATTACATATTACAATGATTATTAATACCAGCCATATTTCAGATCAGTCAGTACTGCTAATTTCGTCCATATTAATCATAGCTGTGCTTTCAGTACTGGTGGCTGGAATTCCCACACCATTCCATATTAAGAAACCTATAAAGGTAATTATCATCTGTAAGATATTGTTCACGTGATACTTAGGTAATAGCTACAACACAATGAAAGGAAATAGATATCAATCTTGACTTTTAAACTAACAAATAAAACCTGATCATATCAGAGAAAGTCATCATGGGTATACCTGCGGATTTTTCTTCTTTTTTTTCCCCTTTCTCTCTTTTTTCTTGGCATATGTCAATTGTACAAAGGGTTTTGCTGTGGTGTCTCCATACACAGCAGATATGTTTTCAGGCAGGATGAGTCATTTGTATGAAATATTACTCATATAAAAGGCAGCTGTGACCAAAGGAAGTATCAATTTGACTTTGCAACAGATAAATTATAGTACCTAATAAATGAAAAAAAAAGTGAAATACAAACATATCATAAGGTTGCTATTTGGTTAATGGAATTTACATATTTAATGCCATTTGATTTTTGAGGAATAGAATAATTAAGTTCAGATTTGACATACTCATTATACATGTTAAAATTTAATTTTAAACAACGAACCCAACATCACAGCTCCTCAAAGCAAAGCAAAGATGAGAAACGCAGGATTAATTTTGAAAACCAGATTATATGTGACTCCCACCCAATCCAGTCAGTGATCAAAATGCCCAGAAACATTGTTAAAACTGTTAGTGTTAGAAAACCACTACTGCAAAATGAACACAAGTCCTGAGTTTATTTCTATGTATTTTTGTGTAATTACTTGATGATTGCTTAAATTCACACACTTTTGAAAGCCAGGTACTGAGAGGAAATGATTAATATAAGCTCACAGATCCGATGAGTGCAGTGAGTAAACTTAGAACACTGCACATCTCAGGCAGCGCACTTTCAAATTGGCATATACGCATCGGTACGTGCGATATTTGACATCATCTTAATTTTCCGCTATTCAGATTACAATATGTGTGAAAGTTTCTAAATTACGAAAAGGCAAGAGAGAGAAAAATGTTTTTGAAATTTTACAAATTGCAGTGAGGAATTAAAAGGTCACTGAACTAATTTCGTGTTCAAGAAAGAAGATCTTGAAATTCTTGTTAGCTTTCTTTCAGACCCGTTCTGTCTGTGCAGCCCAGGCTGGCCTGGAACTCACCTTCTTCCTAACCTCCCAGGAAAAATGCTTGATTCTTATTCAGGAATTCAATGAGTGTCTTATGAAAACCATAAATCTGGGCTTGGTTGTGGCTCAAGACATAGAGCTTGCCTAGCATAGGAAAGAACCTGAGTTCAAAACCCAGTACCACCAAAACAGGGTAAAATTTGTGCATATGAGCAAAATACTTTTTAAATTTTAAAGCAAGTTAGATTTAAAATGATATATGCACACATTCACTGAGTATTTTGCTTCTTTGTTGAATTCAGAGACCGTAGTTTTGCAGCTCAATCAATGACTTCTCACATCTAAATACCACACAGTGACTTTTAAACACCACTCTTGTTTCCAACTTTCCACATGGCTGAAAATTAAGATTTTCTGCAATGTCAATGACATCAGCTTTGGTGTTTTAAAAAAAAATACTTTGTCATTTCACTGTTAAAATTTAATATAGTTTAAAGTTTCTTTTATTTTATTGCAATATTTATCTTATTACCAACATAGGATACAACAGAAATATAGTCTGGAATGACAGCATTATATTGGTTTATTGCAAAATACTATTTTAAATTTTACATACAACTAATAGAAAAAACACCAGAAAAACAGACATAGCAATAGAAAAACAAACATATGTTAAGACTATGTGTCTGATTGCTATTTTTAGCTACTGTATAGAATTGAAAGGTTTTTTTTTATTTTATTTAATAAGTTACTGTCTAGCCTCTGTTATTTATTTGAATATATCAAAGAATTAATCCATTAATCCTTATATTTCCATATGTTGAAAATCATCCAGACGTCAAAATCAGCTTTCCCTTCTGTTGATATTTTAGGGTCTTTATTCAGCCATATAAATAGTTGCATTGCTTCTCTATCTTCACTCTCATGTTTGTTGTAGGACTATTCACAACAGCCAATATCCATAGTCAACCTGTGTGTTTATCAACAGATGAAAAGATCAAGGAATCATGGTACGTATATACATGGGATATTACTTAGCCATAAAAAAAGAAATCTTATCATTTATAACAGCATGGATGAAACTTAAACTGAATTAATTCAAGCAGAGGTGACAAAATCCACATTCCTCGTTCATTACAGGAGTCTTTAAGTATTGATTTATATGAGTAGATTTGAGCATTAGTTACCAGAGGTTGGGATGGTTAGTGAGAAGTAGGAGATAGGAAGATTGGAGGAGGAAGTTCAGGAGATCTGCTGTGCAGCAGAGTAAATACAGTGACGGATGACACATGGTGTCCTTGGAGAATTCAGACACAGTGGATATGAAGTGGCCTACCACAGGGTGACTGCTGGGAGTAACACATCTGTTACTTTTCTAGATGCAAGCGATTCTGTCTGTATGGACTTCAAAGCACCACGTATCATGAAATAAATACTTTCCAATTCATGATCATTGAAAAATAAAACATATAAACATTTTTATCTTAATAGCTTAACTTTTCTTTGAAAATAATTATAGCTCACTAATATTTTCAGTTATCAAGTGAAATACAAAAATGAATTAAATCACATATAAGTATCAGGTTAAAAAAAAATACTAAGTTTGAATAATTGTTAAATGTCCTGTGTGGCAAACCCATGAACCCAAGACAGAATAATTGGATTCAGGCAAGCTAGACAGAATTAGTCAAAAAATAAAAAGACCTTTTCATGTGATCATTCTTAATTAGAGCGGCATGAAGCTTTTTCTGTATTCTCTGAAGCCATATTTCACCATTCTCGCTGCTTTGCTTAAAAGGGTTTTATTTTCTAACTTAGGCATCATTTTAGCAACCTAAAGTGATAGTTGCACACACAAAAGTATAATAATTTATCTGAAAGATTTCTTACAGGAACAAATCGATTGAATTTTGGATAACCTCAGCCACGAGTACAAGAAACCATACTGTGGACACCCAGTAGTGCACTGAAGTGTCTGTCAGTTAAGTCGGTACCTTCGTCATTGAATGAATCGTCGGAAATACAGTGGCTGGAATGAATTTGTGCCTTACTAGGTATATACTCCTTTATTTTACTTTGTTCTGTGTTTCTAGATAATTTACTACTAGTTTAATATGTCTCAGAGAAGTGTCAAGTTCTCTCTAGTAGATCCTTTTAAAGGAATTTAAGAATTTGGATGATTTAAGAACTCTTTCTCATAGAGTAAGAGTTAAAAGTAATGTCCTTGGAGATTGTTTGTTAAAACATGTTCAAAACTAAGCACCCGCCTGGTTCTTTCATTTGACTGGCTTAATAAACCCAACTGCAGGATATGACTTGATTAGAAAAGGAAATTCTCACGTTATCAGCTACAAAGAAGAATGAAATTTGTCATTCACAAGTGAGTGGATGGAACTGTAGAACATCATCTTAAGAGAAGTCAGGCGCAGAAGGCCTGTTCTCCCTCAGATGTGGATTACAGACCCAAAACAAATGCAGTAATATTATTGGACATGGGTCACACGCTAAGGGGAAAACACACAAGGGAGGAATAGGGAAAGGAAGGGAAACCTAAAACTTGAATGTGGATGATGTGCTCACTGTCGAGGAGTGATTAATAGCAATCTTAAAGCAGCAGAGAGCACTATCTGAAGGTGACTGGGAAATAGCAAAGAGGTCTGATAGAGATGAACTAATGTGGGTTGCAATACACAGGTGTATGGAAGCAATGACAGGAATCTCTCTGTATAGCTATCTTTATCCCAAACTAACAAGACTCTCTGTCTTTCTTATTATCGCTTGTGTTTTTTCTTCAACAAAGTCCAAAAAGAAAGCAGAACAGGTTCAGCCTGGAAGCAGAGAGTTGAGGGGGAGGGGGAGGTGGCACAAACAATGTATGTACATGAAAGTAAATGTAAAAACAGTAAGATAAATGGAGAAAGAAAAAAAAAAACTATAACAAAAAAGGTAAATTACACATGGACGGGGTATATAACTTGACCTGAGTCACAGAAATAAGTCAGAGCCAAATCTAAAACTTGTCCTTATAATTATAACATAGTCTATAATGGTTTTTTATTTCTAGCTGGAGAATATCCAATATGGTGAGTTCAATACAATATAACATTATAGAAAATGCAATATGGATAAAAGTGAACTAGTTTATGTATAAGTTTGTGAGAGTATATATTAAAATTAAATACTCGCTAGTTCTGAATTTAAATAAAAAGTAAACTGAAAACAGAGCTAAGAACAAAACAAGCTAGAGAAACAAAAGCAAGATTATGGTCCTCTGAGTCTGCAATTTAAGATTTTACTTCACTTTAAATTATTCAAATGCGCCTGATCAGCACTCTAAATTTAATTTCAGAATAATGCTGCATTTGGAAAAAGAATTGTACTGCCTCATTCTGCAGTTGAAAAAGGTCTATGTAAAGTGTAAGTTTATGCAAAAATATGCCTACTAGCTTTTGTTGACAAAATAACCCTCTACATTTAAAGGACATAAGGCAATGTCATGATATGTGTACATTGTTCAGTGATCAAACCAGTGTAATTAGCAAACCAACACCTCACACATTTGTTATTTACATGGTGAGGCCATTGAAAACCCTCTCTCTTAGCAATGTTGGAATACACAATGTACTTCACTGTTACCTACAGTCCTGGTACTGAGCACCAATTCCTCCCATCTTGTGACTTCACTCCCCCGGACCAAATTCTCCCAATCCTCCTATGTCCTGGTCTCTCACTGATCCTTGATAACCACTTTTCTTCTCCTCCTCCTTCTTCTTCTTTTCTTTCTCCCTCCTTCTCCTTTTCCTTCTCCCCCCTCCTGCTCCCCCTCTTTATTCTTCTTCATCTTCTATCTTCTCCTCCTCATCCTTCTTTTCTTCTTCATCTTCCTCCTCCTCCTTCTTTTCTTCTTCTTCATCTTTTTCCTCTTCTTCCTCCTCTTCCTCTTCCTCTCCTCCTCCTCCTTCTTCCTTTCTCCCTCTCTCCCTCTCCATGTCACTCATATCTCTTAATCCTTTCCATCTTATTCACCACCACCCTACCCAAATATATCTCTGCATTTTTAATACAAACGTAGTGTTTCTCCCCAAAGAATATCCATTATATGCATTTCCTATTTCTTCTGCTTTGCTCACTCTTTTCAGCTGTGGCTTTGAGCTATTCATCTATAGCCTTCAATTCTGTCTTAAAATACCAGGATTCAATTCTGTCTTAAAATACCACCTTATCCTGGAGCCTTCTCTGCCATCCTTGTTTAGCATAATTACCTTTCTTCTCAGCTCCTCTCTACCTCCAGTGCAACCCCTGGGTACTTTTCTAGTTTTATTTCCCCAAAGAGTATTTTAACACTTGACAGAGGAGTGATCTTTCATCAGTCTCATGAAGGCAAGTGCTTATCTTTTTAAGTACCCTGCTGTATCCAAAGGACCTGGAAGAGAACCTAGCATGTGAGATGTACTAAGTGACTCAATATTTTAATGACTGAATAAAAACCTGTGAATAAATGGCACTAACATTTGTATTTTAAATGTTTAAAACAAGAAGTATGAAGGCTTCAAAATGCTACTACTATGCAAAGACAATCTGAATTTGAGAGAGGCAACTCCACAGCAGGAACTGATTGCTACTTCTTAGCAGGGATTTAGTGGACGTCACAGAGTGCTGTGTGCTGCAAGATAAGGATGCAGGGTTTTATAGGCATGGCAAATTGAGATATGCATAACATGTACTTTGCTTCACAACTTTGCATTGGCTATGTTGGAAAAAGTTTAATACAGCAAATTACCCCAGCAGATGCACTCCAAAATCTTCCTACTCCAAATTCAGCTCAGATCCCAGCCAGGATAGCTCTTGACACAAAATTGGCCTTTCATATGTGATGACCAAGATAAGTACATCATTGTAAAGAATTTCTATCCTGATTTATCTCTTCTTTGATCAGTAAAAGCCTTTTTCTCCTATGATTTTATTTTATCATTTTTTCCACAATCCCTATCTATACTTGTTTTAAATAAGCACAAAGCTCATTACCACTTTAAGATAAATGTCCTTTCAACTTGTCCTGTCAGGGAAGTCCTTTCCGTTTCCATCCAGTTATAAAACTTTTCAAA
Source organism: Castor canadensis (assembly GCF_047511655.1). Taxonomy (NCBI): domain Eukaryota; kingdom Metazoa; phylum Chordata; class Mammalia; order Rodentia; family Castoridae; genus Castor; species Castor canadensis. The sequence continues at coordinate 2,980,328 of NC_133394.1, forward strand.
GTTTTGCATATTTTATAGCATTTCATTTTGTGGGAGTTTTGTTTTAATTTTTATAAGAAATATCTTGAGAGAAGTGATACATAATATATCATGCAAAACGTGGAAAAAAAAACCTTCAGTGCTTTATAGCATCAAAGGTCATTTATTCCTCTGAGAGCCTTGTGACCTTTATGTTAATTTCCTATTTTTATGGATTTTTATAAATTACTCAGTGATGTGGGTTATGTGTACAGAAAGCAGACTGCATTACCCTAAATTTTTCTCAAATCATTTTTTAGAAATCATCAGGCAGATGACTTCTTAAGTAACCGATATATTTGTGATAAATATTTGTATAGAAATAATACAATGAGGAAATTATATTTTTATAACTTTTGTATAGTTAACCTGTAGGGCAAATAAACCTTTCAATGGAGGATTGCAGATACATTCACCAAGAGCCCCAACTGTGTCACAAAGAATACAGAGGTGGAACACCTGAGCCACCCATCTTGAGAATTCTGTGTCTGCACCTGACTTACAGGGGTGATCTCTGCCATCACAAGCCTTGTTCAACTTTGTTTTGAAACTGTAATACCCAAAAGGCGTAATAATCGTAAGACGTATGCTGAGTACCGACTCTTTGGCAGGTCATGTGCTATGTAAGGATGGCTGGGTTGTCGTAATAGGTAGGCAGAATCAAGTGCCTTGAATGTGCCTTGGTGGAAACCTTTGTAGGAAAACATCATCCTCTTCTTTGTTTTGTGAAAAATGCAACTTAAATTCTTGATTTCATGCAGTCATTTTATACACACACATAAATACTTTTAGAAATACCAAGATACCACACTTAATGTAAGATGTTGTTTACTACAAGATGCACATCATCAGAAGTGTACTTACTCATTTATTTTTCCATTATCAAAGGGTTCTATGTGGCCTGGGTTTGTTTTTCAGGTCTTGCCTGTCAATGGTAGGTTCAGGCATGGAGAGGCAAAGCAGATCTGGGAGGGAAGGAAAAGGAAAGGAGCAAGACTTTCTGTCCTGTTTCTTCTTCCTCTGTTCCTCTCAGTACCTGTCGGATATCTGGAGTTCCCTGGTCTACTTGCACTTGATGTCTTTTCACTGTCAAATTGTCTCTCACAGGTTTTCTGGAAACCCAGTCGCTCCACCAACGCTCCTTTCCTGAGGTAGAGGTGGTTGGCTGTGGTGCTAGTCGCTAGGGTCCATCACCATCCTGCATTTTTTCTAAACTTTTTATCTACCTGTGTAGATATTCTCTATCTAGAATCCAGTCTTTCATAAAGCTAAACTACTTGGTGTTTCATTGACTGTACTCTTAGACACAGTGATGGCTGCCCTTGTGGGTTGAGTAGAAATTCAGCAGTTTGCATGGCACTAAGTTCTCAATAAATATTGTCTTTGGTGAAAACCAAAGAAATAAAAGTATTATTCTTTTGGATTGTCATTGATTTCAGTGTAAAATGAATCAGTAATTGAAAACGATTGATTTTATGCAAAGTATTAACACATATTTATTAATCATTTACTGTATGCCAGAAAATTTTCTTTGTGATCTTATGCAACTGTAAGCAAAAAGAGAGCTGAAAGTTTCTGCTCAGAGGAGCTTACCTTTTTTCTGCTTGGAGAGACAGGCAGTAAATCAATAGCAAGAAATAAATGCCGTTTGTAAAATGCTGATAAGTTCTAGAGAGAAATTTGAATGAACATTACAAGTGAGTGCCTAGCAGTTGTTCAGTGAGATTCTCCTGAGAAAAAAGTTGGTTGAGCAGGTCCACAGGTAAGTGAGACAGCCAGGTAAGCAGGCATCTGTTTTAGGTGGTTCTTTGGACAGAAGAGACAAGCTGGGTTTCTGAGTTTTTAGCAGAGTGAAGCCTGCCATTCTCAAGGAATGTCAGACAGCCAAGGAGGACAGAACAAGGACAACAATGAGGACTGGAGTGAGGGAAGAGGTAGATGAAATAGGAAATCTGATAACTTTGGGCTTATTAAGCAGTGAGCTATTTTCACACTTTTCTCTGAGAAGGGGGTAAATTAGAGAGCTAGGAGCAAGAATGTGATGTCTTTGATCTGCGTTTTAACATCCTGTGATGGCTGGGTAGAAATGACCTCTAGGAAACAGGGTGAGATGCAAGAAATCGTTTATGAAACTGTTCCAGTGATCATGGTGCATGGAGGGTTGGCTGTGTGTGGCAGACAGTGGCCATGGATTAGCTGTAGTTTTTACAGAAAGGAGTAAATAAATGAAGGAGCAAAGAAACATCCCCACATAAATGAAATAGAAGATAGTTCAGCAATGCAGGCGTCAGCCAGCTAAAATTCTGTTCTGAAAGAAGGGAAGAGGAATGTTCCTTACTTAGAGAGCCAGTGGAAAAGAAGCCCAAAGCAACACTGGACAAAATCAAAAGGTTATTTGGTGGGACTGAGATGCGACACCATCCTGCCTGGTTTCACATCTTAAAAACCTGAGTGTCCCACTAACCTTCTGCCTCTTCCCAGGACCTCTGTGATATACCACTTTGTCTGGAAAGCTAGGACTACAAAACACAGAATATTATGTGTGTGGGCTCAAATATTCCAACTGCTACATGAGTACCATATTATGCTTTCACAATAAAATGCAACATTTGTCATTAATTCTAATTTGTTTTTATTACTCTTCCCGTTACATGATATGTAACAACTTTGACATATCTCCTGTTGTCTGGAATTTAGTATAAGTGCAGAAATTTTTGCTGCTAATTCTTTGTTTCACTTGAATAGCTATTACTTTTTGTCTTTTATTAAATTTCATACTGTAAGATTCCTACCTCCTTGCTATCTGGGCTGAAAAAATAATTTGTGAAGATATATCATTAGACACAGTGAATTCACATAACACATTTTGTGAAGTATAATCATAAATCATGAGAAGTATTTGTAATTTTCACTTTCTTATACTTGGCAATATATCTTTAGTTGTACACAGAAATGAATGTGGACATGGATTTGACCTGTGCAGTATCAACTCTTCCCCATTTCATTTTTACAGAATCTCAGCTTGATTGTGAGTCTCACCATAGAGCCAATATTGTTTTTACCCATTGGCACTTTTTTCGTTTGGCTTTTCAGTCTTCATTCTTCATGGTCTGGTAACATCTTATAATTGAGACATTGGGGAAGACGGTAGCTGAGACTGCAGAAATGCTTTCTGCTAGTCTGTCCTCCTTCTTGTATTTACTTTGCCTTGAATGCAGATGTAAGAAATATCGTAAGAGCTGACATGTTACAACATTAACTGGGAAGAAAGTTGGAAGAAGAGGGAAGCTCTCTTCCTCATAAAACTGAACCCATCAAAATTATTTTCACAGTTCGTTAAGTGGAAAATGGATTTTAATATTAATCCATTGTACAAGGAAATATTATTTGCAATTAAAACATCTTTTAAACAATTCTGAATTTTTTCAATTCATGTTAGGCTTACTGATTTTACTCAGCGATAGTACATGTTTTGCTAAGCCAGAATCTCCTACTTAGTGACTACAGGTAAATGCTACCCTATGTTCAAAGAATGTAATACAGAATGCAGCATAACTTAAAAATATTCCTATGTTTATTAAAATAACTCAGTTTAATATTTATTTGGAATATGCTTAATTGATGTGTCAGATTTCAAAATGCTTTTGTAACTGGGAATGTAGTTTGTTTCTTGAAGACCTAATGGACCCCGTTTGTACATATTTAGCTCCATATGCTATAGATGGATATTAACGCAAACTCAGTAGCAAATATACTTCAGATTTAATTTCATTAGTTAATTCGAATAGGGCCAAGGAGAGAGACTTTCAGACAGAGGGAAGAGGGCACGCAACAGTGGATTAGAGCAATCTGTCCTAAGAACCTGCTGCACCAAGAAAGCCCCTGCTGGACCTCACTCAGTCAGGCGGCCCTGGGCCCCTTTTGACAGCACCTTGTCCTTGGGTCCCGTCCTCAGACTTCCTCGACCGGTTGGCTGCTGCAAGAACCCTCTGGGTCAGAGGAGAAGCACTCCATACCCTTGATAATCTGACCATCTGTCTGCCTTCAGCAGGAATCCTGTCAAGATGGCTTAACGAGAACCCCGACCCTCAGTCCCCTCATGACAATTTCACACCCTTTCTTCTTCTCACTCTGCGGGTCTCCCGTCTTTCTGCAAATGTTTTCCATATTCAGAGTTGAACCTCAGCTCTTCATTATTGCAACACTGATTCCTGTCACAAAAGCCGGAATAAACTTAGAAAACCATTCTTATCTTTTTAACATGTGCCAGGGTGCTTTATTTTTCAAGCGCCCTCTCTCTCTCTTTCTCTCTCCCCTCTCTCTCTCTTTCAGAACGCAGTTCTGGCGACTGAACTGATGTGCTCTTTGACTTTGAGCCCCATGTGGAGTGACTGGAAGCACAGCTGTCCTGGGTGGATAGTGTTGTGTACTCTGGGACAGAGTTTGAGCTTTGTGCTCTTATTTTTGGTGAAGCAACTTTCCATTTATTTGTGTAGAGATAAGTTTTTAATTGGGGACGAAGTTTTACTTTGTAAATATGTAAGAATCCAATAAGAATGGAATGTTGGAAATAGAGCACATGAAATATGAAACTCTCGCAGCTGGCTAGCTCAACTCTGTTCTTCAGCACCACAAAGCGAATGAGGTGACACTGACACTGAGGTGTAGGACTAAGAGCTAACATGGCCAGGAATGACGGCGGAGGTGAGATAAAACGCTGGTGAGGTGGAGTGAGGTCTGCTCTAACGAAAGGAAATAAAATGAAGAAGTTTGAAAAAAACATACCATTTAAAATCTCATTTATTAACAAAGTATCTTTAAAAAACTGTCCTACCCATCTCAATAATCAGTAACAACAGTGTTAGCATGGGCAATTAAACATTTTCCTCGTAAAAATAATATTTTAGAATTCAAGTGTTAAGTTTGAGTTTTTAAATGTTGGGGTGTTTAAAATTTAAGCACATATAAAACCATAGGAGAGGATCATCATTAATAAAATATTCAAAATATGGTAAATTATGCATGATGATTTAATATATGCAAATTGATAAGCAATATGAATAGTAAATCTGAATAGAGAAAATATGTACATAAATGAATGGTATTTCAGACCCTAAGCAAATTGATGATTGCATTATGTACCTGTCCCCAAAGTAAATGAAATATTAATTAGAAACTTCTTTTTCACTGAAAGGACAATCATAGGTATGGTAGGAGATTGGTGTATTTTTGTATTTCTCACATTTAAATTTTTTCTTAATATATTAGCATCTTAATGCTTTAATATTATTTTTCAGGGACTGCTGTGCTTATTACTGCACTATACTTAATGATACCAAAGCATGAGATTGAAATTCTGCTTATGCCTTGAACAATTCAAAGCGTCTGTTCATTTATTCTTGCTTGTGCATCCTTTGTCATTGATGCCATTGTTGGTAGTGATTTTTTTGTGTGTTGTACATGTTTTCAATACGACACCTAGGAGAAAAAGTCACTAACTCTCATTTGAAATTTAATAATTAGATCTATTTTCATTTAAAACACTTTGTAACATGCAAAACATTTAATTTGAGTCAGTGATGTTATATAATCACAAGTTAGATATTTTAAAATTTATCTTTTAGAAAAAGAAAGTTTCAAAAATACTATCACTAAGCAGCAGGTTGATATCACATAAACAGAAATATTGAATGTTCAGCTCTTTCTGACACAAGGGACGTTTGTTGGTTATTGGGAAGCTTGACTTAATTGTGGGATTGAGATGAAAACCATCCCATTTAACTGGTCACCTCTGTTCCCACTCTGCAGCACTTTTATTTTATGGAGGACTCCAAAATCATTTGAGACAAGAATTTTAAAAGTATAGCCAAATGATTTAGGATTTAAATTCCAGGCTCTTTGTGAGGAACTGTGGGTCCAGAAAAAACCACATTTTTTCTGTTTTCCTTTCCTAAATAATGTTATACAGAAGCCAGGTAAATGTGAGTCTGAAATTGGGAATCTTCATTACAAACCACTTGAAGTGCTCTGCGATACTAAGAGGAAAGGGGAAACATAATATATTTCCAGGCTTAACTATAAACATTTTTAATATAAATTTACAATAACTATAGATGAAGTCTCTTTTTTTCATTTAGTCCACTCTATATTAACATTTTTTCCAAGGCTATGTCAACAGTTTATAATTTTCCACCTAATTGAATAAAGCACCAAAAATGCCATCTCTTTTAGATGATAAATTTCAGTTCATAACTGAGATTGTCTAAAAGGAAACATGAAATGTAGAGGGAATATTTAAGAAATTGTTACAAGTTAAAATACAATGATACTATTTGTGTTATGCGTATTTATAATCAGAAGTATATATTTTGCAAAATTGGTTGAATTTATAAACATCTGCTTTATATTAAGATTAGATCTAATTTTTCATTAACATATTTATGTTCCTCTTTCTATTTGCTGCTGGAATCCAATTTCTGAAAATTATGACCTGCATAGTGCTGCTTTATTTATTTATTCATTCATCTATTTTAATTTTGTTTACTCTAAACTTTATGATCTAACTTCACAAATTTTAATTGACCTGAAATCCATCTATTTTTCTCGAATGCTTTAATGACAACAATTCATTTATTTATGTTTCAGGAGCATTAGAAAGTTAATAACTAGCTTTAAATTTGTCATGCCTAAAGAAGTTTTTGAAAAGCTAAGTTGTTCTCCGTTACTTGTCTACTGTTCTAAATACCATATCGTGCATGGTTTGACTGTTTTCTTACAAGTTGGCTTTAGAGATATGAAATGCTTTTGATTAGAGAAATCAGACACTTCAGATCACTAGGAGACAGACTCCATGGCATTTTCTAAGTCATGATAAAAGAATCAATGGCTGATAAACACCAAGCAGCATTTTCAAATACCTTAAACATCCCACAAAATGGTTTACAACTTTAGCATTCATTGCAGCCATCAAGTAAGTCTGCAGCTGGGAAAAGCTCAGTGAAATGTGACGAAGTTACAAAAGGAACAGTAATAATTCCATTTGTTCAAATAATCATTTCTCATAATTATTTTAAACATAATGTCAAAAAGTTACGTCAAACACTGTTTAAATATAAGGCCAGCTTTTTTACTTTGGGCGTGCTGATTAATTGTAGAGATGAACTTTTCAACCTCTAAGGCACAGATACCTGTCCTTAGAGGACTTGGAAAGGTTATTTTAAGTCTGAAGAGAAGACGGGTTTTCTATAATGAATGGTGAAAACTGTTCAAATGTTAATTCTACCCTTTCGTCACAATGCTGGGACACTTTAACCAAAATAAGTAAGTTCTATGAGGCAGTGCAGGAAAGAACATTTTTCTACTCAAAACCTTGGCCATGGGGTAGAATCTGGAGCCAGAATCTGTACAAGCGCATGGAACCACACATGAACCGTGTGTGTGTGCATGTGCACATGGAGCCATAAGAATCCAAAGACTTGTGTTCTTATCCTCTTTAGAATCGCAATGTTTATGAAATTTATACCTTGTATATCCAGTAACTGCACATATTAAGTTTAACCATCAATCCAGTAAGATATGCAGATAGGTGCTATGACTCACTCCTGTAAACCCAGGTTCTTGAGAAGCAGAGATTGGGCAGATCATGGTTCCAGACCAACCTGGACAAAAGTTAAAAAACTCCACCTCAATCAATAATCCAGGTGTGGTTATGCATCTGAGGTCTCAGCTATGTAGAAGACCATAGGTAAGAAAATCTTAGTCTGAGATGGTCCTAGGAAAAAACTTGATACCCTACCTTTCAAAGAGCTAACCGGGGATAAAAAGGCTAGGGGTTAGGGTTAGGGTTAGGATTAGGGTTAGGGTTACTGTATAGCAAGTGCAAGGCCCTGAGTTCAAACCCCAGTACTACCAAAACAAAAATCAGAATATCACACCATTGGCACTGCACATAGAAATAAACACCTTGTTGACATTCATAGAAATACACATTTTGAGGCTCGAGTTATATGTAGACGCAGAAAAATAATATTAGCTTCCTAATTTAATGTGCATTTTTGAAGCCTGAATTTTTCAAAACCACACAGATAAAAGTTTAATCAGAAATACTACTTTTCAAAGTTTCACAAGTATAAGAATGAAAAAATGGTATCAATCTTTTAAGGATCTCTAATTTAGTTTTGAAACCATGTTTGGAAGAGCTGGTTATGATAAATAGAAAGCTTCTTAATATTTAAAAGAAGATCAGTGTAAGAACATGTACTTAAATGTGTTTGAGCATTGAGAATTGTACCTATTCCTGATGACCGCATGTAGAATATGTCATAAAACTGGGTAATTTCGTTCATTATCATAAGTCAGACTTGCTTGGAACTTCTTCATACTCAGAAGCTCCTTTCTTCTTCATCTTTTTCTTTTTCTTTTTTTTTCCCACAAACTGAACAAGAGTTATAAGACCTTATTCCCTGCCAGAAAGAAACACTTCTTCAAGGAATTTTTTTGTACAGTTTGCAGATACCTCACTCAGGTGAGGGACACCGAAACTTGAAACTCGGTGTAAAACAATTCTCTTGAAACGCACATCTGGATTAGTAGCACTTGTAGCGGACACTTGCTGAAAATGTAGAAGGCATTTCCATACACTGATGTTAACCAGATAGACAGAAAGTGAAGAGGCTGAGTTCCTTGATGAAGGCTTTGCAGAAGTTCTGAATAGTTCAGATTGAAAAGTTAAATATTTTCTTAAATTGGCAATAAACTACAAAAAATAGGAAACCAGTTTCTGTGCAAATGATTTGGGTGATGACTTCTGTTATTCAGAACATACTATCATAAATTATTTAAAAGAAAAGTACATAATAGCGGAAAATGGATGTTATTTTTTCTTCAAATATAATGGCTGAGTTTCATTAATTTATGACCAAGACAGTACATCACCTTAATACCAGATTTAAATTATCTTGATTTTATTAAATACCATGCACAATTCACATAAAGTTAACATCTTCTTACACTTGAGGTTGGGTTGTTATTTTAAAATTCTAAAACAATGTCTTCTAGTACCTGCCAGAGTGCTAGCATGTCATCCAGGTAAGTTGGCATCATTCATCTCCAAATACCAGACTTAACTAATTTGTACTAGCAGTTTATCTTTAGTAGACAATTTTAAGGAAAAAAACCACACTATATAAAAAAGACATTTTCCAGTGAAGAAAATAAGTATATTACTAAGACAGAACATATGGTAGATGGAGAATTAACCCTGTCATTGAGACACAAGGAAACATGCACCTGGGAGATTGAAAGGAACAAAACAGATGCATTCAGGGCTATGAATGCTTTCAGTGACAGTCGCTGACTATGAAGGAACAGAGTGATGCTAAGTGTGAGGATTAAACAAAAAACAGAATGACAATCTTTGTAGAAAAAAGTTGGAAGGTTAAGAGCAAAATTGGGAATTCTGTAATTCCCAAACACAAGGTGGTTGGAAAAGTGGTCAGAGAAGAGCCTTGGAGTTCTGATGGGAAGGTATGTGCAGAATCATGGGGAAATAACTAAGAACATTGTCAAGGAAAACTTTTCTCCTAGAGGAGAACAGGAAAGCAAAAGCCCCGTAAGCTCTTTGCAAATTAGAGGACATGTGAAGGACACGTGAGCATTCACTAGAGCCTTTATTCTAGTTGCAATGATGGAGGGTGTGGAGATTCATAGAACGCTCCCTTGGCACCTGCAGATCAGTGCCAGACAAGGGAGAAGGCATCACAGAAGACACGGTGTCTACAAACCTAACCGGACTTCATGGGAAACACTGAAGTGTAAATTAAAATTTTCTTCTTCTTTCCTGTGATAGGATAGGCTTTGTGGGGGCAGACGTTCTCATTCCCATAGATATAGATACGGATTATAGGTATAGACATATATTTCAGCAAAACCAAGGGGCAGGAGGCTTTTCTTGCATGCATTTTTCTGCTCGGTCTGATTTTTCATTTCAGTTGTCAACACACTAGTGATTTTAGTTACCATTCAAAGAAATGGATAATCTGCCCCAGTATTTTCAACAGTTCCAGCTCTTATTTTCAGTAACATTCCAGTTGTGAATCTATCTTATTTTGAACTGTACTCTCTTTATTTTTCTTATTCACAGCTCCTTGCTCCCTGTTGAGCCTCTAGTTGTGTTTCTGTCATTTATAAAATGTTATCTTCACAAAGGACACAACATACTCCACTGTATTACTGAGCATCATGAGCAACCCAGTTGACTTTACGCCATTGAATGTGATCTTCCATCTTGCATTTTTCAGCCAATGTCATATTGCGCTATTCTGATTTTTGTAAATGAAGAGCTCAAGAACAACACATGTAATAAAACGACTGCTTAAAGTTTGCTTTATATCTTCCCAATGACTTTAAGTTATATGTTAGAAGTGTTTATTTTATGATGTATAAAAATAATTCTTAAATATCTCTACATTGTATTATTATAATTAATTCACATAGCTCTGAACCTCTGTTTCACAGGTTCAGGCAGTGCTTAGCAAGTTCCAATGTATGAAAAAACAGCAGTCTGTGTCGAATTTTTCTTAATGTTTTTAATTAATTATAAACACAAAAATATACATACAGCTTCACATAAAATGAAGTAAGAAAACATAGACATTTCAACAATGCCTTAAAATGTAATTCTATTTAACCGTCTGAAACGTCCAATTCATGATTTATTCTGCTAAATCAAAGGAAACAATAAGAGACAGAAGCTATTTTTTTCATGAAATACTATTAATAAAAATAATATTTGAGATTCACAGTATGTGAACTATTTAATAATAACGGTTTTTAAAAGAATTTTATGTTTTAGTTGACATACATGAGCACTACAAACCACATTAATTTGTTTAGTTTTTATCAATAAATTTCATTATATTAAACACCATCATTTCAGGTTGCGTTATTTTAATATGCGTAATTTTTCTAATACTTATACTTTATTACTATGTCTAATGTAAATCAAATCTGACAGTCAAATGAAAGATATTAACTCTTAAAAATTTAACATGCAATCCGAAGCTATGAGCTAGAATTCTCTTATCTGAAAACTCACAATTTGAAACCATCTTGATGCTGAACTACTGTGGATTTATTTCATCAGTTATTAACATTCCTCTTTCAGGTTAATATCAAGTCAACAAAACTTTGGAGAACTCTTGACCCCGTTCCCAATGTGCAAATTAGTAATAGAATGGCATGATCCAGACAGGCAAATGTGGACGAGTTCCCTCTGATGAAAACAACAGGAGGTAGGCACCCGGCGGGATCATCTGCGTCTGTGAAGCAGTAACTCAGGATGGCTACCTCTGCAGGCAGTGTGCGCCATGAAGACAATGAAAACACAGTCTGCAGCCAGCACAGCTTTAGTCACTTCAGACATCTTTGTTATTACACAGTTTAAAACATGTGGAAAAGCTAAAAGGTTACAGCAAGCCTTTCCCAAACCCCAATTATCTCATGGAGAATATTCTGAGTTTTAAGTTGGCTTGTCAAATTTAATTTGAGGAGGAATAAAAGAGCGTTCTCCATAAAAATAACATTTCAAAAATGGTTCTTTTCTTTGGAAGTTTAAATGCTTTATATAATGGGGCAATACAGACCTAAACATAGATTAACCTTCTGACATTTTCAGGAATTATTTTGCGTTGTGATTGAAACCTTTTCTACCCCTCTTGTCATTGTCATCTCTCTCTCTCTCTCTGTTTCATATTTAGCATAAATTGAACTCCTTTCCAAACATCTACAGATATGATAAACCATATTTCCAACAAGGTTATATATTCTTTATCTCATAAATCGTACTTAGATCTCCATTTACAGGGAAAGTGGTATTTTCTATGTGCAAGAGATAGTAGAAGTCATAATTAATTAAAACCCATAATACTCAAAAAATTCCACAAAGCTTTCATCTGTCATAAGATCCATAGATGGTTAGAAATATTTTTAGAATAGGACAAGTAAGTCTAAATATTAAATTTATTGAGTGCTGATGGCCAGGTGGTGGCAGTCCCCCTACTCAGGAGGTGGCAAAGATCCTGAGGATCACAGTAGAAAAACAGGTAAGCCAGGAACATGTGGCTCACGCCTGTGATCCTCATTCCTTGGGAGGCTGAGATGGGAAGGGATCAAGGTCTTGGCTGGTCTCATCAAACAAACAAACAAACAAACAAACTTAGATCCTATCTTGAAAATAACAGAGCAAAACTGCTTGAGATGTGGCTTAAGCCATGGACCACCTGCCTAGCAAGTACAAGGACCTGAGTTCAAACTCCAGTACCACCAGAGAAAAGCAAAAATTAAAAAAAAATTATTTAGTACTGAGAATGACAATTTAAAATCTGAGAATAATGTAGGAATAATCTTGTGGCACAGAGGTCATATGTAATCATCCCTACATTGCCTTTTAATCAATTCAATCCTCATTAGCCACCATCAATTCATTATAAAGTCAGCTTTAAAAAAGTAGATGATCATTTTCAGAAAACCAGTAATTCCCATGGGTTACATGACAGGTTCTAAGCCATACATTTATGGATTGAAATAATCTGATTTACTTAATATTACAGAATTTAGCTGAGATGCAGATTGAACAGCAATTCAAAGATTCTTTTCACTAAGTAGTTTGGTAGATATTTTGCTAATTACCTCATTTGTATAAGAGGAATTCATATGGACATTTTTCTGTACCTGATTTTTTTATTTCCATGTTGAATATCAATCTTGTCATTTCCAGGTAGAAATTAGATTTGAATTTTGTTAATAAATATTTCATTATACAGTTTTAAACTTTGATTTATAAAAGGCAAACAGATATTTCTTAAATGATATGTATATAATATATCCTTGATGATTTTAAGTTTAATTCATATGAGGAGTATTTATGAAATTCACATAAATTTAATTTATTTTCATATGGATTTCTCACTGCTTCATACCTTATCTTTCTTTACTAGAACGAAATGAGTTTCACACAACTTATGGCACAAATGGATAGAAAATGTGAATATAAGGAAATTATAATAGTTAAAATATATGTATTTAATTATATTATTAGGGTTCAAACATTTATGCAAATATGAATACTTAACATATGTAAGTTAATTTATGATGAACTGGCCAAGAAATTTCCATTTTTTAAAAATTTTGCACTTCTAAATGGTTTATATCTGAAAGGGAAGTGTTCTTCTGTATGTATATTTACCACATGAACTAAGCAAAAGTTAGAGAAATTTTCAGAGAAAGTTCAAATTTTCAGAGAAAGCTCAAAAAAGTGACTTAGAGCAGAGGGTGGTCTGTGCCAAGAGTGTGTGCTCCAGTCATGGCACAGCTCCCCATGCAAATGAAGGACCATGTTTTCTCCAATCACAGGCTTTCTCCTGGCCACCAGGGTAAGTCCTTCCCCTCTGACCTGGAAGAAAATGGCTTCTAGAGTTCACCAAGGCTTGTGATGACAAAAATGCCTGGTGTGATGAGCTGGTTAAAACAGTCATGACTGGGGTGGTGACTTCAGGAACCAAGGTTGTGCTTTGACAGCATGCACCTGACCATGGCTTTCTGCAGGATCCATGGAAAGTTCAGTGCATGTCATGAGGGCAGTGCAACCAGTTACCAAAGAAGGGCTTCTTAGCCAACAGCTCCTCACTCAAGGCTGCCAGGCCTAATGGAAAGGCCTGTCAAAATGTCTGCTTTTGACAGCTTCAATCACACACAATGATTAAAATGGTGTTTTAAATTAAGATTTAAAGTAAACTAGAGAAAAATAAACAAAAATTTCATGTAAAGGAAAATAAGAATAAAAATATGAGTTTTTTCATTCCAAACAATTCAAAGAGACAGCAGATTGACAATTGTATTTTATTTTTTCTATCTATCATCTAATAAAATATATTTTAACCTAATGAAAGAATTTTGACTATGTAACGCATCTTTTGTAAAAGCAATAATTTTAGCATTGTATCTATTAAAAGTGATGAAAGACACAACTCAACTCAGATTTGTGTATATATCTAGCTAAAATATCCTTCAAAAAGGGGGAAAATAGTTTCTTGCTTAAACAAACCCTGACATAAGACTTTGAAGCTATGAGGCGGGGCATTGGAAGCACAAGCAAAACATCAAAACCAAACCACATCAAAACCAAACCATTGACCTAGAATTGAATGAGATACAGATCATTCAAAAACAAAGAAGAAAGTTCTTCTATGCAGCCATGAAGAAGAACGAAATGTTATCATTCGCTGGTAAATGGATGGAATTGGAGAACATCATTCTGAGTGAGGTTAGCCTGGCCCAAAAGACCAAAAATCGTATGTTCTCCCTCATATGTGGACATTAGATCAAGGGCAAACACAACAAGGGGACTGGACTTTGAGCACATGATAAAAGCGAGAGCACACAAGGGAGGGGTGAGGATAGGTAAGACACCCAAAAAATTAGCTAGCATTTGTTGCCCTCAACACAGAGAAACTAAAGCAGATACCTTAAAAGCAACTGAGGCCAATAGGAGAAGGGGACCAGGAACTAGAGAAAAGGTTAGATTAAAAAGAATTAACCTAGAAGGTAACACCCACGCACAGGAAATCAATGTGAGTCAATGCCCTGTATAGCTATCCTTATCTCAACCAGCAAAACCCCTTGTCCCTTCCTATTATTGCTTATACTCTCTCTACAACAAAATTAGAGATAAGGGCAAAATAGTTTCTGCTGGGTATTGAGGGGGGGGAGCGGGAGGGGGTGGAGTGGGTGGTAAGGGAGGGGGTGGGGGCAGGGGGGAGAAATGAACCAAGCCTTGTATGCACATATGAATAATAAAAGAAAAATGAAAAAAAAACCAAAAAACAAAAAAAAAAAACAAAGAAGAAAATATCAGTTGATTTACCCTGTAGCAAATTTCAACACTACTCCTCAGAGAACATGATAGGGTATAAAGCAGAATCCACACAGTGATTTAAAGATTATCAAAAGTGGTAAATACAGGCTGATATAAAATACTTTTCTTATGTTAGTCACTCTAAAATCTATTTGACTTCCTAAAGTACTAACAGTGACAATGCATGCTGAGCTGATGGCAGTGTAAAAATAAAACATAAGACAATGTTGCAAACATCAGTGTAGTTCTGAGAAATTTGTTGTCAAAAGCCCCCAAAGTGGTGTAACCTGCTTTGACGTTGACTGTGATTAATAAGGAAATATTCCATAAGCTCTAAGCCAACAACTAAACAGTGAAAACAGTGAGTCAACATAAATGATGTGAGTATAAAGCCAAATCATTAAAAGTACTCACAAGTAGCAAAGTAGGCAGAAAAGATGGTAAAGAACAAATGGCAAAAACAGAGAAAAATATAATTAATGTAATAATGCATGTATCCATTATAGAAAAAATTTTCAATTACTTCCGTGGCAAAAAGTAAGTCACTTGGCTGTTTTACAAATGTATGTAATGAGAACAAAAACTTTGTGTGTCAAAATCTGTGATGCACTGTGTTTAGAGAAAATGTCATTTCACTAACAGCTTACATTAAGAAAAGCAAAAAGATTCTGCGGTTGTGATGAAATATTCCAACCTTTCCATGAAAAGAACAAATTAATTCTAAACAGTCAAAGAGAAGAAGTTAACAAAATTTAGAGCAAAATCAGTGACATTAAACACAGAAAATATGACATCACTAAATAAATTAAGCCAAACCCATATTTCTGAACTGTTCTTTAAAAGCTCTAGGTAGCCTGTGGGGAAAAATGCAAGGCAAGAAATACACACACACAGACACACACAAAAAAAATCAAGAATGGGAGAGGTTTCGTCTCTTTAGACCACATAGATTCACCAGGTAACTAATGAGTATTGTCATGAAACTTACATGTATAATTAATTAATTTAGAACAAGTGGATTAATTTGATATAAACTACTATAGCAATTATAAAAGAAAAAATTAAAGAAATTTACTGATACACTTCAACATGGGTTCACTGAGGAATTCTGCTATGTATTTAACAAGAAATAATTTATACTTTGTACAAAATGTCCTGAGGAAAATGGGAACACTCTCCAACATGTTTTATGTCTACCCTTCTGCTGATGTCAAACCGTGAGCAACAAGACCTTAGAGGAGATGAATCCTAGACAGATGTGGATTTAGATGACAGATTTAGACTTTTTAAAGCTCGGCAAAATGTAATTCAATTAAATCCCATTGTGAATGTGTGTGTGTATAATATAACATTTTCAAGTTGGGCTTATCCTACAAATGTAAAATGTTTCCATATTCAAAACACTCCATCAAAGAGCCCCATGTGGTGGTCATGCCTATAATCCCAGCTATAAGGAAGTAGAGACATGAGGACCTCAGTGTGAAGCCAGTTACTGTAAATTTAGCATGAAACCCTATCTGAAATCCAAACTGAAAGCGAAAGGACTGGGAGCGTGGTTCAAGCGGTTCAATGCTTTCCTAACAAGGCCCTGAGTTCAATCCCCAGTAGAGAGGGGGAAAGAAAGTCAGTCAATAAGGACCAAGGTCACCTGCAACCAGCAAATCTCCACACAGCAAGCCACTATAAATTGTGTAGAACAGGTCTTCACTTCTCTGGAAATTGATCAAAGCATAAAGCATTCAATTATCTCAGAAATGTTCATGTGTGAAAAACTTGCAACTCAGATGAAAACAGCAGGAATCTGCTCCAATCTTACCACGCAGACACTAATTTTAAGAGCCTCTGCATCTTCCTCCTCCCTTTTGCCTCACCTTCCCCTTCTCTTCTGTGTTCTTTGCTTCTCCCTCCTAAACGCAGCACAAATTTGGATCATCAATGTACACACTGCAGCAGTCTTTTTCTTTCCAGGCTGCTTTAATTTGATTGCTTCTTCTGCTTTATTTACTGGATAAAACTTCCCACATTACATTTTATAGGGGTCAGAGGAGTGAAAATACTTGTTTTCTTTCTCAGCCTGCATAGGGGAAAATACTTTTAGCTCTTCACCATTAAATAAACTGGGGCCATTTTATATCTGGTTATCAGGAAGGGAAGACTTCTACCGTTCCTAACTCATTGACATTTTTTACAAATGCTGCTGAATATTGTCTCAGCCTTTGCTGCTTTCCTTTACATATCCTGTGTCCTCTCCTTTCAACTATTAACCCAAGGGACTACAGAGTTTAATTTCTTTCTTATTTTATCTTCTGCTTTTTAACTTTTTTTATTGTTGTGCTGGGGGTACCTTGTGGCATTTACAAAAATTCTTGTAATATTTCAAATATATCATACTTAAATACACCCCCTCCATCATTCTCTTTTATTCCCCCCTTCCTATGTTTTGAATCAGACTTGCCTGCTCTGGTAAACACAGTCTGTCATATTGATCACTCTTCTTGTGTAGCATTGAAATCAGTTTGTTCAGGATTTTGCTTCTTGGGTCATGAAATTTAGTGGTCTAAAGCTTTCTCTTCTTTGACTTTTTTTTCTTGTTCTTTTACTTTTCTCTTTGTGTCTTATTTGATGTAGGTGTGATGACTGCCTCATAAAATGAGTTGGGAAGTGCTTCTTTCTCTTCCATTTTCTGAAAAAAATTATATGGAATGTGTGGATTTTTTTGGTCTCATTTCAAGATGTGACACTGTAGGAAAATTTGCCAATATCAGTGGGCATTTTGGGGTGTCACATGTAGGTAAGAACAACTGGCACCTAGCAGACAGAAACAGATATGGTACTGAATACCCTCCAGTGTGCAAAACAGCCTCCCATAACAAGGAAGGATTTGAGTAGAACTATCAGCAGTGATAGGGACGTTTGATGCCATGTTTTCAATAATTATAGGAACACCCTCTGTATTGGATAGACTTTAGCTATTCATGGTCCTTAAAGAAAGGATTCCTTTTAACTAGTTTGTTGATTTCATATGTGTAGAATAGCTCTCAATCCTCATTCAACTTTTTATTTACACAAAGGTAGATAGTGACATCCTGTCTTTCACACTTCAGTTGATGATTTTTGCTTTATATTTCTTCTTAGTCAGTTTTACTAAGGATTTATCATTAGTTTAAAAGAATCATCTGTTTAATCAAGTCTTCTTGTTATATTTATTTTCAACTTTTAGAATGTCTTCTCTATTAGAAATATTTTTTCTTTCTTTAGCTTTTTTCTTCTCTTCTTTTTTCTAGTTTATTCCTCAAAATGGAAGTTTAGATTTTTTAATTTCTTTCTTCCAGATGAAACAGTGACATAAATTTCCATCTAATTACTTCTAGGGATACAACTTGGAAAGTTTACCATATTCTGTTTTACTTTTCATTCAGTTTATATATTTGTTTAATTCTCCTTGAGACTTTCTTTTTTACTTATGTGTGAAATAATAAAATGTTATTTAATTCAAATAGTTTGGAAATTATCTTGTTTTCCATTATTTATCCTGTTAAGTGAATTGAGCACATAGTCCACCAAAGAAGGAAAAAAATAAGTCAATAAATACATGAAGAAATGTTCAAAATCCATATATGGAGAGAAAATAAAATCACTGAGATATGGTGACAGAATAGAGAAAGAATCAGATTGTGGTAAATTGCACCAAAATGACTCAGAATAACATATGATGTAAGGGCAAGGACCAGTTCTTTTGGAAGCTATGACAAATAGTGCTGCATCTTATCGACTTCTGCAGTACAACTGAGTTGTAACAGAGCCGCACGGCTATGGAGCAGCACTGTGGGTGACCTTCGACTGCCTTGTGCAAAGATGCCAGAGCACAATATCGACACTGATGTTCAAATACACTCCTCGATTGAGATAAATTCTCCTCAAGATGAACTCCTGACAGAGATGAGTGGTTTGTGCAGAAAAGACTTAGGTAGCCATAAGCTAATGTCTGTGATTAGTAGTTCTGCATAGATTTTATCACAGGGTGCAAATAACAGAGGTCAAGGAGAGAAAAAAGTGTTCATATTTGCATGAAATGTTAAAATGTACATAATGACATTTTGGCAAGAATTAGTTGTTTCTTTAAATCCATCTCTAACTTGCACAGACTCCTACAAATATTAAAATAAAATATTGATATGACTGCTGTGTCTGTCAAAAAATGTAACATTTAAGAAAAATAAAATTGTTTTGCTCTAAGACAGACTGCTCTGCTGACAGGAGTGTGAACCCTAAGTTCCAAGGAAGGATTTTTCTTCAGCACTGGCCCTTGGATAGCTCCTGGGGAGTAGGACCATTTTGTCCTTGGGATATTCCTGCTGAGGAAAATGATTTTGTTTTATACCAGAGGCTATGTGCTACACAGTATTTATGGTCCATGACTAACTCTGTGAATGAGGTCCTGGTCAAGCTATCTCAACCATATCAATTTGAACCATGCAGGACCAAAAGATTGCCCTAAAATATGACATAGTGACTGCCTAAGTGACTCACCAACAAAACAAGAAGACAAAACAACAACAACACATCCTAGGCACCATGGATGGAGTGAGCGCCTGCAATTTCCAAAGTTCACGTGTGTTGTCACTCATCCTTAGAGGAACCAAGGATGTCCTCAAGTGACGACTCCAGCATGACCTGTGAACTTGTGCCTCGACTCTGCACTGTGTCCCTTTTCCCTTTGCTGCTATACCTTCATTAACCTTCACCCCGTTTTTGGTAATAAAATGTAAGCATAACTCTAATTGTATCTGTTGTTCACAGGAGTCTTTCTAGTAGTGTCCTCAAAGCTGAAAACCTCCAGTACAATAACACAATGACAGTAAAAACTTCTACTCAAGGAATTTAAAATTTTTCCTTGATTAACCTCTTCCTTAGTTATAATCTATTGCAGGATATTTTGTTTTTATTTTTCGTTCCTCCACGTCTCAATTTTTTAATGAAATACTACTTACAATATAATTTCTACTTCTTCTTCATTACTTGTTTTAGCTCAAATCTTTCACATGTGAGGACTTTTCTTTATTTGACCATATCTTTTGATTTTCTTTTAGATAAGTTTTCTAAGACGAATTCTCTATTATACTCATTGAAAGTGCTTTCCAAAATATTTTTTCTGTTGATAAGAAGTCAAGGAATAGTATTTGTTCAAAATCATGGCTCATCATGGCTGTTGTGAACAACTTTTCACTGTTCTTTTATGTTCTGTCTCATGGTTCATATATACACTTTTATTCATTTATGAGTAAATTTTGAGCATATGTTGTGCCATAAGAACCTCCCTAGCCAGGCATCAGTGGCTCATGCCTGTAATCCTAGTTACTTGGGAGGCTGAGGTAGGAAGACAGTAGTTCAAGGCCATCTTGTGCAGAAAAGTTCACAAGACCCTATCTTGACAGAATAAGTTGGGCAGAGTGGTTTGTGTCTGCATCTTACTGACCTCAGGAAACGTACAATAAGAGGCTCACAGTCTAAGCCAGCCGGGGCAAAAGAGAGAGCTTGGACTCACTCTTGGAGAGAGCAAAAAAGGTTGGGGGAGTGATTCAAGTAGTAGAGATCTGCTTCATAAGTGTAGAGCTCTGAGTTCAAATCCCAGTACTGCCAAAAGAGAAAGAAAGAAAGAAAGGAAAGAACACCCACTGAACTCCCATGTTCACAGCAGTACTATTTACAATAGCCAAGATATGGAACTAGGATAGATGCCCAAAAACTGAGGCAATCTTCCAACGACAAAGAAAATGTGGTACACATATACAATGAAGTATTACTGAGCCATAAAGAAGAGCAAAATTATGTCATTTGCAAAAAAAAAAAAAGGATGGAACTGGAGATCATCATGTTAAGTGATATAAACCAAGATCAAAAAGGCAAATATCGCATATTTTCACTCATATGTGGAATCTAGCCCTAAAATAATATGACATGGTTGTAAAAGAGGGTTGTTTGGGGGTGACCAGTGTGTGTGAGGGGAGAAGAGGGAGGGTCATGTGTTTAAAATTTTAGAATTATATATATGAATATATATACGTATAGTATTTATATATGTAAATATCATAATGAACCCCACTAAGATCTGTTAAAAAGGAGGACAGAGGAGGGAAAGTAGTTAAGAAAGAAAAATAATGGTGAATTTGATCAAACATCATATGCACGTGTGTAATCACCACAATGAAATCCCTTTGCACAATTAATTTATGGAACTAAAAGTTTTAAAAATATTCTAGACAGTTGATTCACATCTGTGAACACTAAAAATCGACTTTGAGATTATGGTGTAATATGCAGAAACTAACTAAACATAATGTGTGGTACATGCTAAAGGGTAAATTCTACAGAAAAATGAAATCTGGACAAGAAGTGGAATTCAGAGATGAAGATAATAACAAAAGTTGAGGTTTTATTTGTTGTTCTCCCTGAATATGAGAAGCTGTCTTTATTATGCCTCCTGCAATTTGTCAGTAATTCTCACTAATGGATGCACTAAACTCTAGTTTATTGTATAATAGTGATGGTCCCCTTTCATGTCACCTGATCTTTTCTCCTTATTGTTCATTTTTATATCTTTTAACCATTACGGTTAAAAGATCAGCTTCATCAGCCTTTACATTCAGTGCCTTCCTTCTAATTTTAGCTGACTCCTGTAAGTTATGAATGAGTCAGTTGTGTGTTTACTGTCATTTGAGTTAAAGTTCCAACTGCTCGTTTTAATTACCACTTGATTGAAACCTGCTTTTTTTCCTAGTGTTTTCTTCTTATCTAACTCACTATTTCTGTTTTACTTTGCTTTGTTCTAGTGTAAATTCATGTCTCCTGGAAATACTGAAGAACAGAGTTGAACTTGTGGTCGGGACAGGGCAATGTGGCCTCAGCCCATGACCCAGGGTTATAGCCAGACTAGGACAACGTTCATCTAAATTTCTATCCTGAGGCTTTTGGTTACAAACTCATGTTTGTTGAAACATAAAAAGGGTGTTCTAGTTCAGGAACACATTCTCAGAAAAGTCATAAAAAATAAAATTCTAGTTAGTAAAAAGTCCAATGTGGACACTTTTTTGTTGTCGTTTGCTGAGGTAAGGTTTCACCACACGGTCCAGGGTGACCTGAAATTTGCTGTGTGTTCCATGCTGGCCTCAAACTAAAGATCTTACTGTCTCCATCTTGAAAGTGCTAGAATTGCAGGTATGCCCTGACACACTTGGCTCAATATAGACATTTTTTCTCTCCCACTTTTTAAGGGAAAGGCCACGGTTTATCCTGTTACACCCTTACACCTAAGGTACAGATCTTTGAAAACTTCATTTTATAAGGTTCTCCAATTGCACTTCAGTTTGGTTGGACTTGGAGCTTAGTCTCTGTTTTGATGCTCTTTGTGGTCTATCCATCATCCTTTTGGGACTGGTGCCCTCAAGGTAAAAGCTTAATTCTCATGAACAGTTTTATAGTCCTGTTTAAAAATTGCTGCATTAAAGTCATATTATAGTTTTATATTTTATTCAATTTTCAAGAATTATTTTAATGAAAAAACTGGTTGGGCTGTCTAACGTGCATTACTGTGGGGAAAATAAGGGGGGAGCAAAGATTACTTTCAAAATTAATAATCCATCCTTTCTTATTAAATATTTGTGATACATTCTACATTCAGTGGAGATGTGAAGTCAGCATTTCTACTTTAATATTATTATCGTAAGTATACATAAAAATTTAAGTTTCTCCTGGGAGTTGAGCTGAATTCTTTCTGGGTGATAAATGAATATAGTACTATTTATCAATACTAAGTGTGAAACAGGACTGAATTCAATAACCAAAAATCACAATTAGCTGGGATGTTTCATCTTGACAGCATCCATATCTGGAATAGGCTGGTGGACAGGTAAGGTGAGGGCACATTTCCTCAGAGTCATGGCACTAATTTTGTCTGTTGCTTTTCCCTCTATGGGGAGCCCATCTTACTTTAGGTTTCCCATTAAGAGAAGATTAAAAATGAGAGTTAAAGACTTCTCATTAATCTTTTGAATCTAGTAGATCAAAATATTACTTCAACATTAATATTGATTTTGTAGTATAAGCTATGATGTTTTTATGAATCTATTTAGGAAAATTTACAGCTTTCTTTAGCTTTTAGCTTGTAATATATTCAGAATAAAAGCCAAGACACTCATAATAAGTTCTCTCATTTTAAAGATTTTTCTCACATAAGTTTTGGATTATTAAAAATCCAAAAACACTTAAATGATTTCTAAAATGATGATGAAGGGAAAAACATGCTTCATTATACCTTCCTCTAATCAAGATTACACTGATAGTCTTTCAGCTTATTGCAAAAATGATTATAACGCACACACTCTTTTGTTCACTGGCACAGAATTTTCTGTTATCTCAAAGCTGTCAAGTTCAATATGATTCATGTCTAAAATATGTAAAAGTGAGGTTGGTCTGTGATTGTCTGTGTATGAATGTGCACTACTTTTATGAACAAATGTGATTCTCTGTGACAATTTCAGCACCTCTTCTATTTGCCCTCTATTATCAACAGGGGAAATTTTCTTTTCTTCTTTCTCACTAATCATTTCTGACAAGCAGTTGGCAAGCTTAGCTGTGAAGAGCCGTATGTCAGGTTCCAGGTCAACCTCACCCCTCGGGAAGAAAGCACGTGTGATGTTCAAGAATAAATGTCCTCCAAAAGAGGAAGAGGACAGCACATCCATGGTCTCTATGTGGCCTTCCCAGCTTCATTAGCGTTTCTTCTTGTGATACAATTTCACTGTTTAAAGTTGTCCAGCACCAACTTAGCAGGTGTTTGACATGACTTGCATTTTCCTCCCTCCCAGAAACACAATGCTTCTGTATTATATTCAAACGCTCTCCTTTATGTTATTTGTAGTGTGTGTCAACTTCAATGAAAAATTAAAAAATTCAAAACTCTACTTGAAGTATTAATGAAAATATGTTACCAAAGAAAGACAGATGTAATACAATGTCTATGACTTGAAGTGTGCATGCATGTGTGTACAATGCCTCAAGACTGCGTTTGTGTGTGTTTCCACAGGGGAAGAAAACTATAATATGTAATCATTTTGGGAAAAAAGCTAAGGAGGTTTTATAAAATTAATATACTTATCTAATTTCCTGGTGGTTGAGGCAGGGTTGGTATGTTAAATTTTGATGAATGATATGCAGATTTAAGTGAAAGCCATGTATTTTTTAGAATGTTAAAAACCAGTAATGATAACTACATAGAAAATAAGTAGGACATGTGAAGTACATACTTAGTCAAACAGAAACCCAAGAGCTCATTGTTTGGTTCACTGAAATATTTTTTATAGAGTACAACCTGGTATTCAGTGTTCATGTCTCCTACAAATTTATGTTGAAACAATCGCCAATGCAACCATAATAAGAGGTGGCTTTGGGAGTGGTTAGACTATGGATGGGAGTAGTGCCTTACCAAAGGCCTGGAAATAACAAGCAGGATCCATTTGCTCTTCTGCTCCTTCTGCTCTGACAGGACACAACTGTCACTGTACCATCTCAGAAACAGAGTCTGGATCCTCATCACTGGTGCACTGTTCTTGGACTTTCCGGCCCCCAGAACTATTCCTTTTTCATTAAGGTACCCACTCATTAGTATTTCATAACAGAAGCACAAATAAGATAGTGTACTTAATGTTAGGTCTGAAGTCCATCCCACAATCAGAAGCAATACGTGCATTCTGCAGACCCATGGTCCACTACCCATCATGGTGATGCAGCTGACATTTTTTACTTGACACCTTATAACTCATTTTTTGTCATTGCTAAATATTAAAAAAAAAATAACAATTTGTAGTCAGTTTTTTACTGTTTATGAAGCACATGCATCATTTTTTATATTCTTAATATTTTATTATGATTACATTCCAAAGTTAACATGGACTTTATGCTAATTAGCAATGTATTCATTTAAAATGTAAAATATGCTTGAACAAACAGAAACAAACCCAAAATATTAAAGGTTGAAATACTCTGTTGCAAACGTTAGCATCAACTTTACTTTGAGGGTACTAGTCATTAGTGTAAATGAGACAAAATAAGATATTAATTGATTAAAATAGAGAAACTTAAATGGAAGAGGGAGGTGATGAAGCCCAGAGAAAACTGCTCAGTTTGCATATAAATTAGGTAATTAGCCTCTCACCTCCACAGGTAGAAGTTCGTAACCTTCATTAAAATTCTTGTATGAAATTCCAAACTTATTAGTAAAATGTGAGGACGAAATGAAATGCTTTGTTCCCCTTCATGCAATTTCACATGAACTTGCTTTACAGCTGTTCAGGGCATATGTGGCCTGAACCACTCTCACTCACATACATCTTTTAAAGTTGAAGACTGTAAAACTTTTCTTAAAAATACAAGATAAACCTTTATTCTAGAGATGATATGGGTTCAAAAGGTGAGGAGAATTTGAAAGACTTCAAAAAGAAAGTCAATGTTTTCTCCAAAATCAATGTGGTTAGTCTACTATCTTTTTATTTTTATTAATTTGTTTATTTATTTACTTACTTTTTTTGTGGTACTGGGAATGAACCCAAGGACACCATGCCCCCATCCTTTTATTTTCACATTGTGTTTTAGATAGAGTTTTGTCACCTCTGCTCATGCTGACCTTTGACTGGAGCTGTTCCTGCCTCCTCCTCCCTAGTAGCTAGGATTATAGACATGCAGCACCACACTGGTTTACAATGCTTTAGCAATCCATTATTTTACGTACAGAATATTGATTTTTTCCAATCATTAACTGCCACAGTTCAGCTTCAGCAGGGGCTTAGACTCTGGTCTTGGGTACTTGCGGGGTGAATAGCAACACGAACTCAGGGTTGTGCTGGGCAGCAATGGCGCAGTTTATTTTCTAAAGAGTATATTTAAGCAGTGCAGACAAGCAGGAAGGAGTAAGTGGTAGTCTCCAGGTTTCCCCTGACCTCTGTACCGGGATTGGCTGTCACGTTGCTATGGCTACGAGCCAAAGTGTGGAACATCATGTTCTCAGGACCTGGTTTTCTGGGTCCCACACAGAGAGAGAGCAGGGGAGTTCAGCAACTGTCCTCTTGGACTGTTGCAATCTCTCTTAGGGCTGTTGCACAAAAGCCACAGTGACTCTGCTCCTTTCCAAGAGGTTTGGTGGTCCTGAGGGTTTCCCACAATTAATTAAAAATATGTTATTTAAAAACAGTGCAAAAGAGTTCAGATTCCATGCTTTAACAAAGATGTCAATAGTTAAATTATTTTTGATGATTTAGTGAATAAAGAACATTTGTATTTGAATGTAGTCAATTAATGAACATCTATGGAGCATCTAACTATAAGAAATGGAACTCAGAAGATGGATAAGATTTAAATAAGAAGACAAGTTTCCTGATATCCAGAAGCTTATTCAGTTTTGAGGTACATAAAGTAATACAAATGAACAAGAAAAGCCCATGCAGATTATTTATAGATGTCAAAAAGTTTTTAATACATAAAGGCCAAATTAAATCAGAACATTAAAGGAAGAAAAAATGTATATTTAGTGTACAATGTATGTCAGGCATTGATTAGGATACCATAAATATATCTTAATACTTAATTCTAATGATAGGATATACTGATTTATTGCAGATAATAAAATTCAGGCTTAGCAAAAATCTGCCCACTATGAATTTTGAAAGTCTTCATGAATGATGTAAGCATAACAGTCCTACACTGGAAACTATAAGACATTGAAAAGAAATTGAAGAGAACACCAAGAAATGGAACAACCTTCCATGTTCATTGGTTGGCAGAATTAATACTATTTAAATAGCCACATTACCAAAAGAACATCATGAATTCAGAACCATCCCTACCAAATTGCAATGACATTCTTCAGAGGACTAGACCAAAACTCCTAAAGTTCACGTGCAAGCACAAAATACTTTCGACTACTCAGAGCAATCCTGAACAAAAGGAGCAAAGCTGGAGACATCACAATACCAGGCTTCAAATTAGGCTTTAGCGGTGTAGTAACAAACAGCATGTACTGGCACAAAAACTGATACAGACCAAGGAAATAGATCAGTGGACCCAAATAAGCCCACACAGCTACACCCATCTGATTCTTGTCACAGGTGCCAAAAGAATGCAGTGGAGAAAAGACAGGGTGCAAAACAAGTGGTGTTAGGGAAACTGGATATCCACACGTAGAAGATGGACACTTATCCTTGTCGTTCAAAATGGAACAAAGGTCTTAAGGCACAGAACATTGAACCTGCTAGAAGAAAACATGGAAAAGGCTTCAAAAAACACATGTAGATAATGACTTGGTTTTATCTGTTTTCTTCCTGGCAGTGACATTTATAATAGCACTCTTATAGCTGAAGAAATAGTAGTGAAAATTGACAAATGGGCTTGCATGAAATTGAAAAGCCTCTGTGCACCAAAGAAACCAATTAACAGAGAGAAGAAACATTCTGCCAGAATACGAGAATTTCTCTGACAGGTGATCATGTGATCAACTCTTCACTATATGAAGAATTGAAAAAATAGAACCTGTTGACAGGTTCATATCCTAGGAAATGGTGGTCGGGATAAAGGAGAATGATAGAAGCAGTGAATTCAACTATGATATATTGTAAGAAGTTTTTAAAGGACATAATGTTCCCCCACCCAGCACAACAATAAAACAACAGAACACCAATAAATTAATAATCCAGTAAGTAAACGGGCAAATTAACTGAACAGACATTTTTCAAAAGAAGCATTACAAATTGACAATCAGTACATTTTTTGGTGGAACTGGAGTTTGAACTCAGGGCCTCACACTTGCTAGGTAGGCACTCTAATCTCGAGCCTCTCCACCAGATCTTTATTTATGATGGGAATTATCAAGATAGGGTGTCAGGAACTATTTGCCCAGGACTGGCTTCAAACCGTGATCTTCCTGACCTCTGCCTCCTGAGTAGCTAGAGTTATAAGAGTGAACTGCAGGTGCTCTGCAATAAATACATTCGTAAAATGTCAACATGTTTAGTCATTAGGAAAAAACAAATTGAGCCACACTGAGATTCCATCTCACCTGCCTCAGAATGGCTGGTGAAGACACGGGAAAACAAAGCTCTGCTCAGTGTTGGTGGAAATGTACATTAGCTATTACCGATATCAGTTTGGTTGTTCTTCCAAAAGCTAAAAATAGAGCTGTGATATCATCCAGTGATACCACTGCTGGGAAGATGTTGCAGGACTCAAAGTCAGCACACAATGGAGACACCTGCGCAGCCATGTTTACTGTGGCACTTTTACCATAGCCAAGTGTGGATTCAGCCTAGGTACCCATCCAT
Source organism: Castor canadensis (assembly GCF_047511655.1). NCBI lineage: Eukaryota > Metazoa > Chordata > Mammalia > Rodentia > Castoridae > Castor > Castor canadensis. The sequence continues at coordinate 3,008,621 of NC_133394.1, forward strand.
AGATGAGTGGGCAAAGTAAATGTGATACAGACAAACACACAGAGGGGAGAGAGAGAGAGAGAGAGAGAGAGAGAGAGAGAGAGAGAGAGAGAGAGATTATTCAGCCCTAATGAAGAAAAAAACCATTTTGTTAGCAGATATGGAAGTAGAGCTCATCATGTTAAGTGAAATGAGCCAGACTCAGAAAGACAAGTATTACATGTTTTTTCTGATTTGTAGAATCTAGAAAAAAATCAATAGTAAAAGGGGGACTTATCAGAGAAGAGGGGACCAGGGGGAGAGGACTAAGAGAGGGAAATAAGGTGTGAACAGTTCAACAGTTCAAGGTAAATTATGTGCATACATAAAACCATTATAATGAAACCCATTATTTGTGCCATTGATGTGCACTACTTTAAAAAAGCTGTGATTTCTCCCTAATAATCCTAAAGTTCAAGTGTTTGTTTCTATTTTTACCAGTTGCAAACTACTTTTAAATGCCCTATTGTTTCAAAATTTATTCTTTTCAAATACTGGGATTATAATTGTTTTTTTGTTTTGTTTTTGATATCTAATTTGCATCAATGTTGTGACAGAACAAACTCTTCATGATCCGATCCTATTAAACTCAGTGAAAGCCTTTTCAGAAAAATTGCTTCACATGTGGGGAGATAAGAGCACTTGAAAAAGTGACTTTCTGCTGGTGATGAGTGCAGTATAATGTAAATGCTGTAGATCCAGTTAGATTATTTTAAATCTGAATTCAATTTATTTTAACTGATATGCAAAAACATAAAATTTTACTTATTATGGTATAATGTGATAATTTGATACATTTATATATTGTGTAATTTTTAAGCCAGGTTAAATGTATCTAGCTCCTCAAAGAGTGATCATTACCTTATGATGAAAACTTTCAGAATGTTTTTTGCTAGCTGTTTGAAATGTACAGTGCACTAGTGTTACCATAGACACCCGACTGTGCAACAGCACACCGGACTTCTTGTTCCTAAGGTAACTGCACACCCATCAGTCAACATGGCTCCCCCTTCATTCCTTCAGCATTGAGGAGCGACATTGCACCTTCAGCTCCTGTGCGATGAGCATTTTTACCTTCATACGTGAATGAGACCATGTGGCCCTTGTCTTCCTTTGTCTACAAGGATCTCCAATTCTATCCATGTTGCTGCACATCATGGGATTTCATGTTTGTATGACTGAAAGTATTCTTCGGTGTATACGTCCCCTGTCTTCTTTACCTATTCACTGATCGATAGACACTTTTGTGGTTTCTACTTTTGTGGTTGTGAACAGTGCTGCAGTGAGCATGTCTTTGTAGAAAGATGTTGGTCTGTCTTCCTTTAGGTAGTGGGATTTTAAGATCATGCTGTAGTTCTTTCTGTGAAAATGTTTGAAGAATCTCCATACTGTTTTCATAGTGGTTGTAATAATTTACATTCTAACAGTGTGCAAGGTTTTTCATTTCTCTTTTTTGCTTGTTTGGAGTTTCGTGGTACTGTGCTTTGAAGTCAGGGTCTCACACTTTCAAGCCAGGTGTTGTACCATTTGACCAACATGCTTACCCCTTTTTGGCCTTTAGTTATTTATTCAGATACAGTCACACTAACTTTTTGCTTGGATTGGCCTCAAAATAGTACTCTCCAGATCTTCACTTACAGCATAGCTGTGATTGCAGGTGTGAGCCAGTATTCCTGGCTGGTCTTCTCAGGTCCTCTGTAATTCAGTCAATTTATATTTATCCTTATTTGTGATACACCCTGCTCAAGCTACTTTATTTGATTGTAATATAGGTGCTCTGTTTTTTCCATACTTGGTGTTTACATCACAGAAATTTAACCTTTTTTTCACTATACCAGTTCATTTAAATTTCTATATAAATTATTTTGCAACAATTTGTAATGATTATAACTTTAATAAGTATTTTAAATAAGTTACCTACATTAACCAGAAGATTTGTGACTTTATGTGGGAGTTTGTCTGGCATTGCAAATTTTTTTTCAAAACATTGTTCTAGCTTATGTGGAAGAATTTCAAATATTTTGTATGTACATTAACATTCATTTTAAAAATAATTTTTTATGTCCTTCTTGATGTTTTCTTGAACCTTAGATAACCTTATGTGTACAAGGCAATTTCAAAAGGTTCAAAGATTTTTTAGGTAACATTTTATTACACATATTTTATGTGCTTTGGATATAGAATATATTTTTTACCATATAAGTTTTTAACAATTTATTGAAACTTACTTATGAATACAGTCTGTTATTGCCAGGGCTCTCTGACATTGACTAAATATCTACTCTACTATTGTTTCTTCAATTATTTATTAATGACAGAGGTTAAATTGTTGACAGTGTTTTCATGACTTCATTTCTATTAACTTTCTTAATTGGTTATAGAATAAAGAATGTTGAATTTTTCGACTTTTTGGCATAACTATTTCTGGTTTGTTTTATGTGTTTTGAATTTCTATTGCAGAATAATTGCATATTTAGGATTGTTCTGTTGTTTCAAACTATAAATATTTAACTTGTCACACTTGCACTCAGATAACAGTATTCCACCCAATGTGCAGTACAATCAGTTTCCATAATTTCCGTAGACCCAAATACATATACTGCAGTATTTTGCTTCTGCATGAGAAACCTTTCATATGTGCCATGATATAAAATGCCTGACAATGAAATTCTTTAGATCTTATTCAATGAGGCTAAAATGAAGTGAATGGATTACTGAGGGTGCAAAATTTAGGGAAGAAAAAGTCACAGATATCACACCATCCCATTTCACAAGAACTTAACATCGACGTTGATCAATCTACTTAAGTTTTGTCCCTTAATTACAATGCTTAACTCACCCTACTTTAAAAATCAGTCTTTATTTTATGAAAATACAAAATCTCTCTTATTTTTGCATTTGAAAATGTTCCCTCAAAGATTACACTATAGTTTATGCAGAAAATTTAAAACACATCTCCAAAAAACCTAGAAGAAAAAATTTGTGTTCAGCTGAACAAGATAAAAGTGTAACATAGATATCCATTGTATTTGCATATATTTACTATGTCTATTTGTAACTAATTTAAAATACAGGAAACAAAGAAAAGAGGAAGAACTCTAACAGTGAGGGACCTGTAAAAGGCTGAAAGAAGCCAGAGTGGCTGGGTCCAAGTAGCTAGATTGCAAAACTGGAGAAATTAAACAATGAGAACAGATTGTGTTACACTGGATAAGACAAAATCCACTGATCCTCATAATGAGTGCTTTAATAAAACATATTATTTTTCCACAAAATGCCAACCAATAACCCCAGAAGAGATGTCAGTTTTTGAAAACCATCACATAATAGGATTTAACTAAGTCAGGAAGCATCAATGGATGCCAGCAACATTTGTGGGTGAGAAACTGGACATTTTCCATCTCAAATATTTCACACAAAATGCTTGATTATACAATGTTTAATTATATGTAGTATATCTATCAAACTATCTCTCTATATAATATGCTAAATTTACTATATTTCATGATGTGCTATATTATTACAAAGAAAATGAGAAGGAACTTTGCAATGGAAAATCTGGAGGACCTCAACTTTCAAATAACTATTGTAAAAATGATGATGGGACAAATGGATTTCACATAGGCCTGATGAACTACCATGGGAAGAGGGCAGCAACCTTTCATGATTTTATTGCCAAAAATGCAGATGCTAGCATGTGGCTATAAGAAAACACAGCACATCAAAAGTGAAATACACAGCATGGTACTGGAATTCCTAGCCAGAGCAATTAGGCAAGAAGAAGGAATAAAAGGAATACAAATAGGTAAAGAAACTGTCAAAATATCCCTATTTGCAGATGACATGATCCTATACCTCAAAGACCCAAAAAACTCTACTCAGAAGCTTCTAGACACCATCAACAGCTATAGCAAGGTAGCAGGATATAAAATCAACATAGAAAAATCATTAGCATTTCTATACACTAACAATGAGCAAATGGAAAAAGAATGTATGAAAACAATTCCATTTACAATAGCCTCCAAAAAAATCAAATACCTAGGTGTAAACCTAACAAAAGATGTGAAAGACCTCTACAAGGAAAACTATACACTTCTGAAGAAAGAGATTGAGGAAGACTATAGAAAGTGGAGAGATCTCCCATGCTCATGGATTGGTAGAATCAACATAGTAAAAATGTTGATACTCCCAAAAGCAATCTACATGTTTAATGCAATTCCCATCAAAATTCCAATGACATTCATTAAAGAGATCGAAAAATCTACTGTTAAATTTATATGGAGACACAAGTGGCCACGAATAGCCAAGGCAATACTCAGTCAAAAGAACAATGCAGGAGGTATCACAATACCTGACTTCAAACTATATTACAAAGCAATAACAATAAAAACAGCACGGTAATGGCACAAAAACAGACATGAAGACCAGTGGAACAGAATAGAGGACCCAGATATGAAGCCACACAACTATAACCATCTTGTCTTTGACAAAGGAGCTAAAAATATACGATGGAGAAATAGCAGCCTCTTCAACAAAAACTGCTGGGAAAACTGGTTAGCAGTCTGCAAAAAACTGAAACTAGATCCATGTATATCACCCTATACCAAGATTAACTCAAAATGGATCAAGGATCTTAATATCAGACCCCAAACTCTAAAGTTGATACAGGAAAGAGTAGGAAATACTCTGGAGTTAGTAGGTATAGGTAAGAACTTTCTCAACCAAACCCCAGCAGCACAGCAACTAAGAGATAGCATAGATAAATGGGACCTCATAAAACTAAAAAGCTTCTGTTCATCAAAAGAAATGGTCTCTAAACTGAAGAGAACACCCATAGAGTGGGAGAAAATATTTGCCAACTATACATCAGACAAAGGACTGATAACCAGAATATACAGGGAACTTAAAAAACTAAATTCATCAGCAACACCACCAACAACAGGTGTTGGCGAGGATGTGGGGAAAAAGGAACCCTTTTACACTGTTGGTGGGAATGTAGACTAGTACAACCACTCTGGAAAAAAATTTGGAGGCTACTTAAAAAGATGGACATCGATCTACCATTTGATCCAGCAATACCACTCTTGGGGATATACCCAAAAGACTGTTACACCAGAGGCACCTGCACATCCATGTTTATTGCGGCACTATTCACAATAGCCAAGTTATGGAAACAGCCAAGATGTCCCAGCACTGACGAATGGATTAAGAAAATGTGGTATCTATACACAATGGAATTTTATGCAGCCATGAAGAAGAACGAAATGTTATCATTCGCTGGTAAATGGATGGAATTGGAGAACATCATTCTGAGTGAGGTTAGCCTGGCTCAAAAGACCAAAAATCGTATGTTCTCCCTCATATGTGGACATTAGATCAAGGGCAAACACAACAAGGGGATTGGACTATGAGCACATGATAAAAGCGAGAGCACACAAGGGAGGGGTGAGGATAGGTAAGACACCTAAAAAACTAGCTAGCATTTGTTGCCCTTAACGCAGAGAAACTAAAGCAGATACCTTAAAGCAACTGAGGCCAATAGGAAAAGGGGACCAGGAACTAGAGAAAAGGTTAGATCAAAAAGAATTAACCTAGAAGGTAACACCCACACACAGGAAATCAATGTGAGTCAATGCCCTGTATAGCTATCCTTATCTCAACCAGCAAAACCCCTTGTTCCTTCCTATTATTGCTTATACTCTCTGTACAACAAAATTAGAAATAAGGGCAAAATAGTTTCTGCTGGGTATTGAGGGGGGGAGCGGGAGGGGGTGGAGTGGGTGGTAAGGGAGGGGGTGGGGGCAGGGGGGAGAAATGAACCAAGCCTTGTATGCACATATGAATAATAAAAGAAAAATGAAAAAAAAAAAAAACAAAAAACTAAATTCTCCCAAAACTAATGAACCAATAAAGAAATGGGCATGTGAACTAAACAGAACTTTCTCAAAAGAAGAAATCCAAATGGCCAAAAAACACATGAAAAAATGCTCACCCTCTCTAGCAATAAAGGAAATGCAAATTAAAACCACGCTAAGATTCCACCTCACCCCTGTTAGAATAGCCATCATCAGCAACACTACCAACAACAGGTGTTGGCGAGGATGCGGGGAAAAAGGAGCCCTCTTACACTGCTGGTGGGAATGTAAACTAGTACAACCACTCTGGAAAAAAATTTGGAAGCTACTTAAAAAGCTAGACATGGATCTACCATTTGATCCAGCAATACCACTCTTGGGGATATACCCAAAAGACTGTGACACAGGTTACTCCAGAGGCACCTGCACATCCATGTTTATTGCGGCACTGTTCACAATAGCCAAGTTATGGAAACAGCCAAGATGCCCCAGCACTGACGAATGGATTAAGAAAATGTGGTATCTATACACAATGGAATTTTATGCAGCCATGAAGAAGAACGAAATGTTATCATTTGCTGGTAAATGGATGGAATTGGAGAACATCATTCCGAGTGAGGTTAGCCTGGCCCAAAAGACCAAAATTCGTATGTTCTCCCTCATATGTGGACATTAGATCAAGGGCAAACACAACAAGGGGATTGGACTTTGAGCACATGATAAAGTGAGAGCACACAAGGGAGGAGTGAGGATAGTTAAGACACCTAAAAAATTAGCTAGCATTTGTTGCCCTCAACACAGAGAAACTAAAGCAGATACCTTAAAAGCAACTGAGGCCAATAGGAGAAGGGGACCAGGAACTAGAGAAAAGGTGAGATCAAAAAGAATTAACCTAGAAGGTAACACACATGCACAGGAAATTAATGTGAGTCAACTCCCTGTATAGCTATCCTTATCTCAACCAGCAAAAACCCTTATCCCTTCCTGTTATTGCTTATACTCTCTCTACAACAAAATTAGAAATAAGGGCAAAATAGTTTCTGCTGGGTATTGAGGGGGTGGGGGGGAGCGGGAGGGGGTGGAGTGGGTGGTAAGGGAGGGGGTGGGGGCACGGGGGAGAAATGACCCAAGCCTTGTATGCACATATGAATAAGAAAAGGAAAAAAAAAAGTGAAATACAATCTAAAGAAAGATTCATCTGAGCTGTAATCAAAGGCTGTAGGACGTCACCAATGTCAAAGAAGCACCATGGACTCTGCTTGATTAAAAAGCTAAAGTGACATGGTAAGCAGGAGAAGCACATCGACCTGGAGAGGATGGTTTTCTACAAAAAGGGGTAAGTTCTTTTCTTTTTTTCCTGTATTGTTGTGATGGGTGGGGATACATTGTAGCATTTACACAGGTTCTTAAAATATATCAAATATATCATATTTGAATTCACCTCAACCATTTTGCTTAATCCCATCCCACTCCAATTCATGGAATGGTTTCAGCAGGTGTCATATTTTCATTTACTTACGTGTGTACACGTTTAATGCACCATATTCCCCTTCTTATACTCCCTTCCCAACACCTCCTGGGCTGGACTTGTCCTGCCCTCCTATACTCCAACTTTGTAAGAGAAAAGAGAAAACAAAAAACATGACATTTTAGCTTCTTTGAGATAAGGTAGCTACATGTGATACTTCCATGTATTATAACCCTAATGTTTATATTTTTCTTCATTCTACCTTAGTCCTTTCCTATGGTAGTTTATTGGTTTAAGAGTTCTACACTCATTCTTGTACATCAACCCTATTCAAGTTCTTGGTTTCCCTACACCTCCCATGTGTGACATCCCCGTAGTGTGACCAGTGTTTCACAGTATTGCTGCATTGTGCTAAGTCTGTATTCCACAAATGAGAGAGAACAAGCAGTCTTGAACTTGAGTGCATTTCCAGTGGGTGAACATCACATGGCAACCCAATGGGTGACTTCAACAATTCCTTTCCAAGTTGGTTTCATACAACATTGAAAGAAGAAAAGTTAGTACCCAGCAAGCACAGGCTGCCAAACCAAACTTCTGTTCCAAGGACCAGCAAGGAAACTTTTCTTTCATCTTCTTAGATTTTTAAGAAACATAATTTAATCAATTAGTTTCATCCATGCCACAATTGGTACAAACCAGTCCTTTATTCTGTAAACTGGTACTTAATTTGCAATGTTGCTTTGACATTTTTCTATTCTTTTTAAAAATTATTTCTCATATCTGCTCTTCCTTCCTTGTTTTTAATCACTAACTGTAGTTGTTGACCAATGAAACAAAGTAGTATATCATATTCAGCAATTATAATAAGTGTCAAATACTTGGCTGTGTCTTAGATTTCAGATACCTTTTTAGAGAGAGAATTCCAAGTGGTTTGCTTAAAATAAAACAAAGTTGATTCAATAAAACTTATATCATGTGGTTTTTATCCATCCAAAACTGGCTGTTCCCTGAGTCCATGGCACCAGGTAATGCTCTCTGGAAAGCTGCATGTCAGCAATTGTGCACACAGGACCTCTCAGCCACACGAGTTTCTGAAAATGGGCTGAATTGTGGCTTGTGGTGATGCCTTCATAAGCAGTTTTCAACCAACCACCAATCATTCTGAAAACTTCTCTCTCTGAATATGTAATTTTTCATTATCTTTTAAAGCAGTCACTTTATTTTGAAATACAACTGACACATTAAAATCAAATCTAAAGCAGCTTCCCAAAAATCACATTTATTCACTTGTAGTTTATTATTTCAATAAGAACAAGCAGATGAAACTAGTCATTTTACTTTTCATAGGTAAATTGTTTCAGGTGATCTTCATTGGGTATTCTTACACTTTAGTTATGCTTCCTTTTAACAAATTTAAAGGATAATATAGTCTATGTTATATAGTATCTATCTGTGATCAATGTAATAAAATAAAGAGTTTCAATATTTTACTGTTTAATTATCATATTAGTCATATTAGGCCATATTCTGGTTTGGTATTATAATTTTTTATTATTTTACATCTCATTATTCTAAGTTTATTTCCCTAAGAAACATGCTACCAATGCAAATTCAAGAAATTAGGAACATAAATATCTTTTTTTCTTCAACACAATAAAGAATATGTATTACTTACATATTCTTGGCAGTCTCAAAATATTTTTTCAGTAGTCTGACAATTCTGCTGTCTGAAGTCACACAGAAGTGCTGTTTCCTTCTACATCTATTTTTTATCTGTAACCAAATTCCTTACCATGTTTGTACCCAATTCAAACAAAACCATCTCACATGCAAAATATGCTTATTTTTTTCTCTATCATTAAATGTGAAATCATTTAGACCTAAATCTAAATCTGAAATATGCCTCTGACTGACTGTGCTAACCCATATCTATCATTTCTTTAGTTACTGTAAAACATTTGTACAATTTCTGAAACAGAAGAGTTCTGTGTAGAATCTTCCCTTCAGTTGATTTAATGTCTTACAAATATTAGGAAGCAATTTTCCCAGTGGATTAATCTTAACTTCTAAAAGTACATGTTTTATTTTTTACCAAAATTAAATACTAACTATTTAACAGTCTACCGACTCCTGTGTGACAGAAAAACAAAGCATGAAGCCATTGCCATCATGAAATAGTTCTTATCTTTGGCAGATTGCACATTTTTTAATCTTTTTATGAACATGGTCACTGACATTGGGTTCATGCAGTCTGTATTTCACCTACACAGGAATCCTTGCAGATCTGTTGTTATCCATACTGTGCTCATGATGACTTATTGTACAGGGCTGCCCTATGCATGACAGAACAGGAATAGAGCAACAGCATCACCCAGAATGATAGAAAATGCAATGGGGAGAGAGTTCTCTAGATACTGACATGTTTGACATATATTATCATGAGAGTTTTAGATAGTAACATGGAATTTTATGAATATGTTTTGTAAACTTCCCTTCTTGTCTTAATCACCTTTTAATTAATGCTTGTGATGCAATTTTCACTGCAAACTTCTCAATCCTTATTATTCTCCCTGTTTTTGAGCCAAGAAGACATATTTTTATTACAGGATGTCTCAGACTTCACGACTGTGGGTTCCTTGACACCATTCTTTTTCCAATACATAAGCATAGTGCTTCGATTTCAACATATACTTACTGCACCAATAAATGATTTTATCAGTTAGAGAGCTTTTTCAGAGAGGCAGAAACCTCATGCACCTGTTGGGTCTCCCAAGAACCATGTGCAGGGACGGAATTACCACGCAGGAGGAAGAGCATCCAGAACGCGATGCAAGCTTGGGCAGAGTCCACATGTGCTAACATGACAGTGGCTCTCAGGGCGGCTGTAGGAAGTCCTCGTGGAAGTTTCTGGCAAATGAAAATCTGGAAGGAGCACCTTCTCCAGTGCTAAAAACTAATTCACATTTTCTTAAGGTCAAAGTAAATTCATGAGCTAATAGGACATTAAGTCAAGAGGTAAAAGAAGCCTCAGAGATGGTATGCTCACCTAGTGAATGCTAGCACCTATTGTCTGCTTGTTTTCTACCTTGATTCTCTGTGGTTGTCTGTTTCACTCTAACCCTAAAAATTACAGCAAATATTTCTGCAGACGTTTATAGGAATTATAAGCAGATATTACAATATCAATGAAGACCAAAAAAAAAAAAGCATGTTTTCTTACATCTGTCTTAGGAACTCTCAAGGAGAGTTTTCCTCCTTTGTCTGTACTGAATTGGTCATACCCTTATTTTTGTTTTAATCATTGACAGAGAGAATCAGGCTGTATTTAGATTGATTACATCAAGCCTAGGTCTGGAAATGAGACTGTCTACCTGAGGAGTAATGATGCACAGAGAGAGGCTTGGTTCACTGCATGTGCTCTTTGTTAAGGATAAAAAGAGCAGAATGTGTTCAGCCAAACAACAGCATATGCCACCAGAGAACATCTGGAGACCCATTTAAGTTCAATGTCAGGCATTCGATTAGAAATGTTAGCTGAGCCCAAAATCAAGTCTTTCTTTTTCCTATGTAAAGAATTTGGACAGTATTTCCAGTGTTCTTTCACATTTTAGTGTAGAAATGGTAAGTTCGTATAAAAAACTTCAGTTCATAATTTTTAATAATCATTTCTGCACTTCAGTGTGATGAAAATGGAGACAATCCTTAGAGCTTGCTTAGGAAACGTGCATCAAGGATGGAAATGCCATAAATGAAAGGATGAGTCGGGATCACCCTTGGAAAACCACAACTATCTCTGTCATGTAGCCAATAAAGACTTTTATTGTTTTAAAATTTAGGGAGTTTTGTGGTTTCAGCATTAGTGCAGCTCAATTATTATAGGGAATAGAAAACATGAAAGTCCAGGAAATCATGAGAGACCACTTTGAGAACCTATATTCAAATAAATTTGAAAATCTAAAAGAAATGGACAGATTTCTAGATTCATATGATCATCTAAAACTGAACCAAGAGGAAATTAATCACCTGAATAGACCTATAACACAAAATGAAATTGAAGCAGCAATCAAGAGTCTCCCCAAAAAGAAAAGTCCAGGACCTGATGGATTCTCTGCTGAATTCTATCAGACCTTTAAAGAAGAACTGATACCAACCCTCCTTAAACTGTTCCACGAAATAGAAAGGGAAGGAAAACTGCCAAACACATTTTATGAAGCCAGTATTACACTTATCCCAAAACCAGGCAAAGACACCTCCAAAAAGGAGAACTATAGGCCAATCTCCTTAATGAACACTGATGCAAAAATCTTCAACAAAATAATGGCAAACCAAATTCAACAACACATCAAAAAGATTATTCACCACGACCAAGTAGGCTTCATCCCAGGCATGCAGGGGTGGTTCAACATACGAAAATCAATAAACGTAATAAACCACATTAACAGAAGCAAAGACAAAAACCACTTGATCATCTCAATAGATGCAGAAAAACCCTTTGATAAGATCCAACACCATTTCATGATAAAAGTGCTAAGAAAACTAGGAATAGAAGGAAAGTTTCTCAACATTATAAAAGCTATATATGACAAACCTACAGCCAGCATTATACTTAATGGAGAAAAACTGAAACCATTCCCTCTAAAATCAGGAACCAGACAAGGATGCCCACTATCTCCACTCCTATTCAACATAGTACTGGAATTCCTAGCCAGAGCAATTAGGCAAGAAGAAGGAATAAAAGGAATACAAATAGGTAAAGAAACTGTCAAAATATCCCTATTTGCAGACGACATGATCCTATACCTTAAAGACCCAAAAACTCTACTCAGAAGCTTCTAGACATCATCAATAGCTAAAGCAAGGTAGCAGGATATAAAATCAACATAGAAAAATCATTAGCATTTCTATACACTAACAATGAGCAAATGGAAAAAGAATGTATGGAAACAATTCCATTTACAATAGCCTCCAAAAAAATCAAATACCTAGGTGTAAACCTAACAAAAGATGTGAAAGACCTCTACAAGGAAAACTATACACATCTGAAGAAAGAGATTGAGGAAGACTATAGAAAGTGGAGAGATCTCCCATGCTCATGGATTGGTAGAATCAACATAGTAAAAATGTCGATACTCCCAAAAGTAATCTACATGTTTAATGCAATTCCCATCAAAATTCCAGTGACATTCATTAAAGAGATTGAAAAATCTACTGTTAAATTTCTGTGGAAACACAAGAGGCCACGAATAGCCAAGGCAATACTCAGTCAAAAGAACAACGCTGGAGGTATCACAATACCTGACTTCAAACTCTATTACAAAGCAATAACAATAAAAACAGCACGGTACTGGCACAAAAACAGACATGAAGACCAGTGGAACAGAATAGAGGACCCAGATATGAAGCCACACAACTATAACCATCTTGTCTTTGACAAAGGAGCTAAAAATATACGATGGAGAAATAGCAGCCTCTTCAACAAAAACTGCTGGGAAAACTGGTTAGCAGTCTGCAAAAAACTGAAACTAGATCCATGTATATCACCCTATACCAAGATTAACTCAAAATGGATCAAGGAGCTTAATATCAAACGACAAACTCTACAGTTGATACAGGAAAGAGTAGGAAATACTCTGGAGTTAGTAGGTATAGGTAAGAACTTTCTCAATGAAACCCTAGCAGCACAGCAACTAAGAGATAGCATAGATAAATGGGACCTCATAAAGCTAAAAAGCTTCTGTTCATCAAAAGAAATGGTCTCTAAACTGAAGAGAACACCCACAGAGTGGGAGAAAATATTTGCCAACTATACATCAGACAAAGGACTGATATCCAGAATATATAGGGAACTTAAAAAACTAAATTCTCCCAAAACTAATGAACCAATAAAGAAATGGGCAAGTGAACTAAACAGAACTTTCTCAAAAGAAGAAGTCCAAATGGGCAAAAAACACATGAAAAAATGCTCACCATCTCTAGCAATAAAGGAAATGCAAATTAAAACCACACTAAGATTCCACCTCACCCCTGTTAGAATAGCCATCATCAGCAACACCACCAACAGGTGTTGGTGAGGATGCGGGTAAAAAGGAACCCTCTTACACTGTTGGTGGGAATGTAGACTAGTACAACCACTCTGGAAAAAAATCTGGAGGCTACTTAAAAAGCTAGACGTTGATCTACCATTTGATCCAGTAATACCACTCTTGGGGATATACCCAAAAGACTGTGACACAGGTTACTCCAGAGGCACCTGCACACCCATATTTATTGCAGCACTATTCACAATAGCCAAGTTATGGAAACAGCCAAGATGCCCCAGCACTGACGAATGGATTAAGAAAATGTGGTATCTATACACAATGGAATTTTATGCAGCCATGAAGAAGAACGAAATGTTATCATTCGCTGGTAAATGGATGGAATTGGAGAACATCATTCTGAGTGAGGTTAGCCTGGCCCAAAAGACCAAAATTCGTATGTTCTCCCTCATATGTGGACATTAGATCAAGGGCAAACACAATAATGGGATGGGACTATGAGCACATGATAAAAGCGAGAGCACACAAGGGAGGGGTGAGGATAGGTAAGACACCTAAAAAATTAGCTAGCATTTGTTCCCCTTAATGCAGAGAAACTAAAGCAGATACCTTAAATGCAACTGAGGCCAATAGGAAAAGGGGAACAGGAACTAGAGAAAAGGTGAGATCAAAAAGAATTAACCTAGAAGGTAACACCCACGCACAGGAAATCAATGTGAGTCAACTCCCTGTATAGCTATCCTTATCTCAACCAGCAAAAACCCTTGTTCCTTTCTATTATGGTTTATACTCTCTCTACAACAAAATTAGAAATAAGGGCAAAATAGTTTCTGCTGGGTATTGAGGGGGTGGGGGGGAGAGGGAGGGGGTGGAGTGGGTGGTAAGGGAGGGGGTGGGGGCAAGGAGGAGAAATGACCCAAGCCTTGTATGCACATATGAATAATAAAAGAAAAAAAATAAAAAATAAAAAAAAAGCAAAAAAGACTGAAAAGGGAGCAAGCTTATTGACAACAATGAAGCATTTTGTTCCCCATGATATAGAAAAATTCTTCTGAACATGGAGCATGAGAGACTACTTTTTGTACATTTCATACTGTAAACATCCAAACTCTGCTTTTACTATGCATGCTTACTTTTTTTGAATTTTGGGAAATTTGAATGCATCCTTGCATTTTGAATTTTATGTCTCTACTTAAGGAATTGTTAAATTCTGTTTGAGATTTCTTCAAAACAGTTTCCTGGTTTGTTTGTTTGTTTCTCAATTTTTACTTCCTCTCCCTTCTCCTCTTACAGACACATTTCAACTTTTATAGATGTTTTTGTAGATACTTTTATTATGATACATACATTTGTAAAATTAAAACTTAACTATAACATGCTCCCTTCTCGTGGTTAGCTTTGCATCCCTAGTTAGGTAACTTTCTTTTGGCAGTGCTCAACTTCACTGCTTCAGCACTTCACAGCACCAAGCATCACACTGTGCACAATTTTAGGTACATAGAAAAAAAATCAATAGAACATATTTAATTGAATGAGAATCAAAAGATATTGTTAAATTTTAATACAAATGTTGATTTTTTACTTTTATAAGACCAACTCTGAAATGGGGAATCTTAAACATTAGATAAGTTTGTATCAGAAACTATTAATAGTCATTACTATAAATGTAATTTATCTGAGATTAATAAATATTTCAAAACTGAAAACTGAGGAATCCATTAAGATAATCCCACAATTTTTATTGCTTCTAAAACCTAACATAATGTCTGGACAGCCTTCTTTCTCAGCAGAAAAACACATCATCATCCCACTGTATTAAAAAAAAAAAACTCAGCACAATCAATCTTAATATATGAGTATTGAAATTTTCATTAAAATTTCAGGATTTGTCAATACAAATAGTAGCTGGTATGACTCAATTCAAGTTACCTTTATGTTCTGGGAAGTTTGAGGAAGTCATATGTAAAAATAGTAAATAGCAAGATAAAATGCATCCAGGAATAGCCTAACTATGAAAAAGAAGAATTGAATGGGGGGGGGGGTGCTTATTATTGGCTAATTGTAATTTAACAAATGTTTTATTCATTCGAGCTTTAGGTGAGTTCCACGTTGTCAGGGAATGTAGAAGGGATGGCACATTTGGAGTGTGATAAAATGATTGCTTGTCGATTACCTCAAAATGGGCCATTTATGTGTTCCATTTAAAAATATATGTACTCATGTATGAAAATGGGACAGTGTGACATGTTGAAACTATTCTAAGAATGAGGGAGGGGGAAAAAAGGAGAAAGATGGAGGTGGTGAATCTACCTAAGATATATTGTAAGTGCTTTTGTAAATATCACAATGTACCCCCAGGAAAACAATAATATGATAATAGAATTAAAATAAAAAATAAAATTGTGATGTTCAAATGACTTATAGACAAACATTCCCAAAAATAAATTCTAAATATTATGTGCTCACTAACCTGGCAAAAGTTTCAGAAATTTTCATGTGGGGCTCTGGTTAATTCTCAGTGTTGAAAACTCAGTGTGAATTCTATCTTTCATGTTCAATAAAGGAAATAAAAACAATAGGAGCTTTTCTTTAAAAGTAAAATGTTTATCTTAAAGAAGTTTTTATTTATCAAAAGGAATGCAAAATACTTATCATTGATTTATTTCTAGCCATTAATAACTATGAGTTATGTGCATTTGAATGGGTGTTAAAGAACATAGGAAGAATAATAATTATGTTTTAAGTATACTTTATCAATAAACTATTGGGGAAAATTTTAGCAAGGGACACAAAGTTATAAATAAACATTTATATCTGAATTTATCCCAGAAACTTAGCTTGTGTAATATGAGATTGTATTAATTCTTCCAGGGGACACTGCTATTTAACAGAGAAAATGGAAAATGCTTAAGGAAGCAATCAGACAGGAATTAGGGATATTTTTCTTTGGGGATGCACAGCAACACTTGGGAAATTAAAGTAACAGACTTTGTAGTTTCCCTTCTCTGTCATCCCAATATGCTTTCCCACACTCTGCAAGGCAGAGTAAACCAAAGTCTGCATTTTCTAGCTTCCCTTCATCTTGGTCAGGCAATGTAAGTCCTTTTTGGAGAATGACATTTGAGCAGAAGCTAAATATGAAATAACCAATTAATGCTTTTAAAAGAAACTCATGTGCCCTTTGTTTTTCTTACCTCAGAGTTCATAGACAGTTTTATCTCGTATAGGAAGGAGAAAAGAATCTAAAACCATGAAGGTGACTAAATAAATCAACACTTTGCAAGTACCCCAGCATGCTTAGAATTCCCACCAACTTTATCCATGAAAAATATGGAAATTCTCTTAAGCCACTCTTCTTGTTTTTTCATAGAATCTAAGATGTCATTAATTATTGCTTTATGTACCACAAAGAAGCATTTTAAGTTTAGTTTCCAATTAAACTATGTCACCCTGCCAAATATTTTCTAGATGTCATGTACATTCACAATTACTGATTTCAAGTTTCCTCAATATGTTATGAGATGTCACACCAAAATTTCTACCTAAATGTAACATTCTCCACGAGCAGGAGTGCTTATCTTAATAAAATACTCTGGTATTATAAAAATTCAAAGCTCTATAGCAATCAAATGGATCAATATCCAGTATCACATCTTGACTTAAGGCTTTGTTGAGTGATTTATTGACTGAATTACAATGTATAGCATGACAGGAGAGATGCAAATATTAAGCACACATCACAGTGCATGCAGAATTACATTAGTGCAATGTAAAACGCCCTTGCGTGCAGTCGTACATGTATACGTGGACATGTCACAGGGAAACTCTCTAAATAGCAATCTTAAACAAACAAAAAATGCCAATTTTTTCCTCTTACAAAACTGGAGGAATGCGGAATAGGTCCTGTGGTGGAGAAGAGTTTGGAACCAGTGGGAGGAGAGAAGGTGTGGGAGTGTGAATATGGTGCAAATACCGTGTACACCTGTATGTAAATGGAAAAATGAGACCTGCTGAAACTATTCCAAGAATGGAGGGAATAGGGAGTAAAAGAGAATGACAAAGGAAGTAAATTCAAATATCATATATTTGATACATTGTAAAAACTTTTGTAAATGCCACAATGTACCCCAGCACAACAATTAAAAAAAAGAAAAGAAAATAAAAGAAATAAAATGCCAGTGTGACTACAGCCTGTTTGGGGGAAATTGAGGGTCAGTGGATCCAGAGGAATCTATTGTAAACCTGCCAGGCATTACCACAGGCAACTGCTTTCCTTACTTTAATCTTCATGAAATAGGGTTGCTTGAAACAATGTTGAATTTCCAGTAGATAATAGTTTCAGTCTGATTAAGAACAACACATCTTCCTGTGTTGGCTCCCAGGCCTCTTAACTTAAGCAATGGTGCCATACCAGCAGGAGCTACAGTCCTGTCTTCAGACCCTGTACTGTGAGTCCAGAGCAGTCCAGTGGGGCAGTCCAGGGGGGGCAGTCCAGTGGGGGCAGTTCAGGGGGGGCAGTCCGGGGGGTGGGGAAGTCCAGTGGGGGAGTTCTTGGTCTTGATACAGTGTCTTACCATGTGTTCTTGTAGTGTAGGGCACCTGCTAGAGTGATTCCAAAGGCCCCTTTTGCTCTTCTGGCCTTTCCAACACTTCTATAACTACCCTTGCCATTGTGTCATCTCTCTTTTGAAAACATCCCTAGTTTGTGGACTGTAAAATATACTTTCCACCTCCTGGCATAAAACTACTGCATCCTCCATTGAAATCTGTGCTCCAGGACTCTATATTGCTTTTCTTCTCAGTAATGGTTCCTCTCTATCATAATTTTCTTATTCCTATGTCATTGTATATTTTATAGTATAGTATTACTATTTTTAAGCTGCTGGGCTTTCCATATAGTGAGAATTTTGTCATCCCTTTCTCTTGTATCTCCATGGTTAATCTCACCATTGCTGAATATGCTACTGTGGGAAAGGTCAGGGTTTTGACTTGGATGAGTGGGCATTTGCTTAGGCTCACACAGATCCCAACTTACACCCCAGTGATTTCACTCTCCCTCTCCCCACAACATCTCTGTTTGTAAGTTGTCTGCAGTACTGACTAGAGTTGCCTAAAGTTGCCTAGTGTCTCACAGCAGTTCATTCTCTCCTTGTTCTGCTCCTATCTGCCACATAAAGGTCACTTTCAGTATATCTGTTAAGTAACCACATTCTCCTACAATCTTAATTGCATAACTGGCTTAAGTTCATGCTTTGTACCTATAAGGCTGATTCATACGTATACAGCTAATTGGGGCATGGGCAATCATGATCTGAAATCCTTAGATTTAATCAAACAAATCCTATTGATTTGTTCTCATTTAATACTTTTAACACCACTCATCCCCATTGCAAATGGCCTGTTTTTAACTATTTTTAAATTATTCTTCTCATAAGTGTGTCTTACCATCTCCTCATAAAAGCAAAGTACCCTAACAAATTTTAAGTTCTTTTTTAGATAAGTTCACAAACTCTTACATATTCATGGAGTTCTGTGGACCATGATTCAAATAACATGCTAAAATTCCATTATCTTTAAGTAAATACTGGTTATCACTTTGAAAAGAATGAAATTACAACATTTTTATGTACACTAAAAAATATTTAAATCATGAAAAATGTTGGATCTAAAACTGTGCCTATAAGTATATATGGAATTACAATGAAAATTTTAATGTGTTCACACTGTGTCTGCTAATATTTTTTAAATTACAATAAAAAGATAAATACAACTTCATGCTCTAACAAACAGAAATGCCAATTTGCTCTAGAAAGTCATAAAATCTCCAGTTTGTACAATATATTTATAATTATTTCATATCACTTCACTACAGGAGAAAGTTATTTCCCCTCTTATATTATGGGAATTGAAGAGGAAAAACCAGTACCATCATATATCTAAATGGAATTATACAGAAATCAATAGATTTCTATCAATAGATTGCCTATGATATATATATAAATATATGTAGATACAAAGATATTTTATTCCACAATTATGGCTACATATCCACTATAACATATATGCATATATATGATGTATATGTACACATTCATAGATAATAAAATATATATTAAATTGTGGATATATATTTAATGAAATATACATTTATATTTATATAGATATATGTGTTTCATTTTATATTCCTAGAAAAATGAGATTACATTTTTATGTACAGTAAAAATATAACTAAAAGTGGGAAATATATGAGTGGACTGTGTGAAAAGCCAATACAAGTAAAGAAGTAGACAATTTTATGGAACTTGGTTGAAAGCTGAATATAGGGTGTGCCCTTACAGATGGAGATATTTATTGTTTTTGGAGTTTTAGTTATACATTTATAATATTTCTTGGTAGAATTGGCTTTTAGTCTAACAGTTATTTTTATAGATTCCTTTAAAAATTTCAGCTTCCTCCATGCATCTGAATTCAAAATATAAGCAGCTAAGAATGATAAATTAATCAAATAAATTATTGATCATTTCAAAAGAGATAGAAAAAAAACTTTGTATTCTTAATATGAATACATTTTCAACCTTATTTTTTCTCTATAGATTTGTTCCGCACAGTAATGTTGAATGAGAATTGAAACAGCTGAAACACAGGAGCAACTTAGTTTTTAATTATGGTGTGAGCAATGATCTGAAGCATATTTACTTGGTATTTTATCTGTTTTTATTGTGCTCCATGAATTACTTATAAGAGAGGGAGATCAATCTTTGAAAGTATTGGAAATAATCATATAATTCAGCTAGAAATTACCTTGTTTATTTCCAAACATGATTGTAGTCCTTGAAGAGTAAAATGCAAAACTAATTTCCAACTTCTGTGCTTATGGAATCTTTCCTCTTAAACTATTAGAAAATGTCTAAATTTTCTGAAAACATTCTTATTGATTTCATCATAAGAATTAAAAATGAGTATTTTCATACAAGAATTTGTGTCATCCTCATCATCCTTCAGTCTTCCTATACATTTACTAAAAATAAGTCAACATCCCATGGATAACAGAGGAGTTTGCTGCCTGATGCCAAAATTCTTTTCCCTCACTCACGTTCAGCACCAAACGGAGTAGGAGAAATCCCAAAGCTGTAATTGTCCAAGGTTGTCCATCATGCTTTATTCTCCATAAAGAGAATTACTTGTGCTCAGTAGCTGAATCAGGCATTTCTACTTGTTTCATTGAGTTTTATGCTATGGGTTCAGAAACATTTACTAAGATGTGATAAAAAGTAAACTAAGGCATAATGAACTTTGAACATTTATTCCAGCAAGCTAGAATTTATGAATCTGGGGTCACCAAACAAGAAATGGTTCAGGAGTTCCTTAGAGAGGAAACAAGGTGAAAAAGATTTTGTAGGAAAGACATAGAAGGGAAGCAAAGATGATCCAGTGACTACAGTTGTACAATTGCTTTACTGGGTCTCTCTACTTGGAAAGTCTTGAGATTTTACTGCTTCTAATTGGTTGAACATAAATTATACTTTTTTTTAAATGAGATTCAGCTCAAATTACACTTAGGTTTTCAAATCAAACAAGATGGAGGTGACTATGGAGAATGGTCTGTCTCTGCTCATGATTCTTCACTCCTGATCTCCATTTTTAGCTGACTTTATCCATCATTTCTTTAAACCAGGATTAAACATAGGATTTGTATGATTTTAGTAAAAAACATAAAATCAGCTGTTATAAAATAAATTGAATTCATTACTTAAAATGTTCTAATCACCAGAAATAGGCAAAATCACCAAAACCAATTTTATTTGGAAAGACCTTGAAGCAATTTGAAAGTATTGCAAGAATGAAAGGTGACCAACAAGACAAATTCCTAAGTCAAGGTCAAGGCAGCGAGACAATGGAGTAGCTACTAAAGCAGTCTAAGTCTACAAGTCAAATGATTTTCAACAAGTATTTAAATGTATTTAAATGCCATTTATCAAGAGGGTAGCTCAGTGGTAACTGTGTGCTTAGCACCCATAAGGCCCTGGTGTCCTCCTGAGCAAAACCAAAAGCAATACTAACCAAAAAAGTAATTAAAACCTGTAGAATATAGACAATTATGATAGGCATGTGACTCACTCCTATAATCCTAGGTGCTTGGGGGGCATGATCAGGACGATCATAGTTTGAAATTTGTCTGGGCACAAAAGTTTGTGAGACCATATCTCAACAGAAAAAGCTGGGCTTGGTGGCACTTACATGCCCAGCTATGGTACAAAGTATAAATAGGAGGATAGTGTTCCAAGGTGGCCCGGTGGAAAAGAAAGACCCTTTCTCAAAACTAACTAGAGCGAAAAGGGCTGGTGGAGTGGTTCAGTGGTAGAGCATCTACTTAGCAAGATTGAATCCCTAAGGCAGAAATAAGGAAAATAAGGATAGCTGAAAAAACAATTTTGTATTTAAACTGTTTTATTTGAAGGACTAAAGATTTCATATAAACTTAAAAGAAGTATGGTTACAATCCTGATCAGTTTAAAAGTCAGAGCATTCTTAAGATAAAGAGCTCTGTGAAGGCTGGGTGCAGTGCCCTGCCTGCAAGGACAGCTATGCATGGGGAAAGGTATAGGGAGGAGAGCCCGGTACAAGGCCGGCTCAGGGCAAACTAAGATCCTATCTGAAAAATAGCTAATGCAAAGAGAACTGAAGTATGGCTCACATGTTAGAGTACCATGAAGCCTTGAGTTCAAAGCTCAGTGCTGCCAAAGTAAGTAAGTAAATAAATAAATAAACAAACAAACAAATAAATTTTTCCCCAAAATTGTATGCTGTGGAAAATGAAAATGAGTACTAGAGCCTCAAAGGGAACTACCAGAACCAGTCATGACAGACAGAGAGGAGCACTAAAGTATTATTGTACAGAGTCACAGAGCTTTTTCCCTTTAATTTACAGCAACAATCATGGGGTTGAAGAAGACAGTGCTCTCAGGAAAGAAGCAATTTTCATGATCGTTCAAATTTGTCAGATGGAAGGATGTATGTTAATAGTGGCAGATTGCAATTTTAATTAAGGCAATCAGTGGATGACTTTGTAAAAGTAGTATTCAATAAATATTTTAAAAGGCTGAAGGAGAAAAAACAACTTTTTCCACATCCCCAAATCCTTGTGATTAAATAATTTCATAGATCTGTTTCTGGGAGAAACACAGACAGTGGTTAAATTCTGGACAGAACCTTAAGCAGCAATAAGACTTGTTGGAATTTGAATGTGAAATGCATGATAGAAAGAAGACCTGTGACTTAATCTGAGTCAAACTCTAATGTATGAACAATGTTTGCACACTCCAACTTTGAGATGTATATTTGCCTCTCAAATGAAGATGTTACTGGAAACTGGATACAAGAGCCTGGCACTCAGAAAAGAGGTAAGAACTAAAAGTTTAACTTGTAAGTTCTTGGCATAAACCATAGTTTTTCCAGAAAGTCAACAAAGTGTATTTGTGGATAAAGTCCCATAGACGAATAGCTAACAAAGAGGTTATCAGAAAAGAAAGCAAGACAGTGCGTTTAAAACTCACACAAGAAAAGCATGTAAGATCAGGGACTCACGTATTAAGTGACAGCAATAGTTTAAAATGGCAGCACAAAATTCACTGGTTTCAACAGCATGGAAAACAGTGGTGACCTTGACAGGTGAATTTAATTGTACCGGAATATCATTTTCTAGTTTGTTAACTATAATTTTTTTTTTAATTTTGCAAAGAGTTATTTTATAGTCATTAGTAATGGTACTATTATATTTAAAAGTCAATTCTCATTCAGACTAACCTCACATTTAACAGTTCTTATAGTTACAGTCACTGTGTTCACACTCTGGTATGTTAGCTTTTCTTTTTTTGTTCCTTCTGAGCTAGTTTTATCATGATTCTTCATCAAGTTTGTGAGTTGTACACTCTTCGCACTTTCCTACTTCGAAATCCCTGTTATTCAAACATTAGGACTGTGCATTTTATTTATCTTGAATACATTTTTTTGAACTTAGAATTTTACATGTCCCCCTCCTTTATTGTATTATTCTTTCTAGTAGATTAACTCATTTTCTTTAAGATTAGGAAATCTGTGTTATTTCTAGTTTGGATACATTTTCATTGTTCAAAACGTGTCAAATGCCTGAATCTGAGGATTTTTTCTTTAATGACTTATTAAAATTGACATTATTACCTTTATGTACTGCCTCGACTACTTTTTTAACTGCATCTGAAACGCAGAACAATGTTTGCTGGACTACACACCAACTTTTTTCCAAGTCTGAGATAATTTTCCTGACTCCTCTGCCCAACTCCAATGGCACTTACCTAAAAATCTAGTTCCATGTGTGCCTCTGCTCTTCTCCTACCCCGTGCCTTATCAAAAGCTGAAGAACTTTATTCCTCCCCGTGGGATTCCTGTTTCTATTCCACTTCACTGAGCTCAACTATTTCTTTTATTTATTTATTTATTTACTTATTTTTTATTATTCTTTCAGTACTGAGGGTTGAACGCAGGGCCTCATACTTGGTAAGCAAGAGCTCCAACACTTGATCCATGCAGTCAATCCTCAGCTATTTGTTTACATAACGCTTACTACATTTTCACCAGCATCTCTAGACACTTACTACAAAAGTTTTCACGATAAATTTCTCATTATTTTGCTGGAACTGAAGTGCCCTTCTTCACAACACTCAATAAATTACGTTTCTTTTTTAATAAATTTAAATATTGTTTCTCTTCTCCCTCCCTCATAGTACTTGCCTAATTTTAGGATAATATATATATTTGAGGTTAGGTTCAGAGGTGGTTTAAGATATCGGGAATAGAGGCAAAATATCCTATATAAAGTTTTAAATATTCCTCCAAATAAAGAGCTTTTTGTTCTTAATTTTATGAATTTCAATAATTATCAATTAGTTTTTTTTTTTATTTTGTCCACTCCCTCTCTTCTTGGCACCATTATGTCTTCTGTTTCTTTCCCCAAAAGGAATATTATTGTTTAAATGTATTATTAGTCATGATCACAACCAAATGTAAATATTGCTTTGTTTGTTGTTTGTTTTCCTTCTCTTCTTTGTTCCTTCCATTCTTCCTTCTTACATAACTGCACTTGTGTAACTCTTTTACATATTTGTATTTTCCTTTCAAATGGGTCACAAATGTCTTATTGGAATAAGTGTACACAGACACTCTGGCATCATGAATTTAGGTTTTGTGTAAATAAAGGATTTGTACATATTTATCTGTGGGATTAAAATAATCTCAAGGATTATGTTTCATTTCTACCCATGCTCTCTGTTTGTCCTCTCTAGACACCCTGGATAATCCTTTCCATGACAGTCCACAATAAACCTCTCAGATTCTTAGAATTATCGTCTGTGCTTCCATTTAACCTCATCTCTTCTCTTGTAGCAAGGTTGGAACCTTAACAAAGGAAAGGAATGCATCCATATGGACAAGTTTATAGTCAAGAAGCTTCATAAAGCTTATCTAAATTAGATTGTATAAAATAATTCTTGATACAGGAAGCATGGATTAGTCAGATTAAATATTGTCCTAAGCAGTAAACCTATTGGAATAAAAGAGGCCAATATTTCACTTCCACAGTACACCTTGGTTGAATGAGGGGCTTCATAGGTCCTGGTTTCCTAGTTTTGCCATCTCAGTTCCCATATAATAGGTGTAGAGGTGTAGCAGTCTTTGAAGTAAGAAATATCTTGTTTTTCTGTATGGAAATGTGGAAAGAAATGCAGAAGTTCCTAATAAAAATGTGCCTATAAATGGATTTCTGAACTCTAAGAAAATGCTCATTGTTCTTTGTCTTACTATTTAGCCATTAGCCTGTCAATCACCAGGAAAGTAAAATCAGTTAACAAGGGATCCACCACTGGGCCAGTGCTGTTCACAGGTTTTCATCCGCATAACGCAAAAGTCGCAGCACTTGAATGGAGGCTTCCAACCCACAGCGTCCAAAAAATGAATAGCAACGTTCTCCTCATCTGACACCACATTTTTAACCTTCACGAGAGATCTAGTGGTTGCAATGACAGGGTTTAGGTGGAGGATCAGTCATAGAACTCAGTCATTACTCATGCAGATTTAAGTTATTACCGTGGATAACACATTCTTCCGTATTTAATAAGTGGACTTTTATGTTAAACTTGTAATGTTATGAAGAGAGAATTTCAGGACAGAAAGTAAAAATGATTTGCATATGAAAAGCCTGAGGAATATAGGCAATGGACGCTTACTAATTTTTCATACTGCAATACCAAATATTAGATGTTTTAAGACTGACTAATTCAAACTGTTCTAAACATTAAAATCGTTATTTAAATATGTTACAAGTATCAACAGATCTTCACTCCAATTTAAAGATGGGTGACTTTAAGATGATGTTGGGGTTTATAAAAATAGCTTTTATAAAAATAACAAAGCAATGTTATGTCCTGAAGTAAAGGCCTGTAAAGGCAGTTTTTCTTGTGTCTTGTCAAAATATTTACCCAAGCCATAAGTGGATGTCTGAGGGATAATTCATTTACTTTGATTTGACTTGTCAGGTTTTATTTTTCAGGACAGGAGTTGGCGTGAGTGATGACCCTTGGTTGAATTTATTTCTATTATTTACTGATATACCCAATGTATGTTGAGCGCTTGCCTGAATATAAATGTATTAAGTGATTTTTAGTTAAACTGGTCACATAAATCTAGATAAGCAAATAAAAATATGGCATGTAAAATCAATTATCTCACAATTTTTATAAAAATTTCCAAATATATGAATTAGATTGGTCTGACAAGGGTTTGTAGAAAATTGATATTATGTAAAACCAGAATGAAAAGTCAAAAACTGCTACGCTATTTTGGAAAAGCATCAAAGACTTTCCGAATAAATGTTAGTCTTGCAAAACCATAATATTTAACAAAACTCAAAATTATTTAACTCATGTTCACATTTTCATTCTCCTTTTCTCCTGGTAGCATGCTGTGTAAACAGCAGTGTGGAGAAATAAAAACTCCCTGGGCTTAAGCGAGACTGCACATCCCAGGAGAACTGAGTCCTCGGTAACCTGCCTGCTTAGTGGCTCTGATGAGAAAGGATGACACAACTTTCTTATAAATCAAGAGGTCCAGAGTGTAAGACCCTGAGGTCACTAGGGCAGTTACTGGATCCTTAGATTGAGCACCAGGGCAGGAGCAGGAGGGAGATACAGCTGTCTCTATTTCTCTCTCTCTCTCTCTCTTTCTCTCTCCTCTCTCAATCTCAGCTTTCCCTTGTATGAGAATAAATTAATGATACCAATCTGTATTTTTAAAAATGGGGAGGAGAAAGAAGGGGACAAGTGAGAGCAACAGAAGGGATGAATTCAATACAAGTACATTAGATGCACGCACGTAAATGTCATGATGCACCCCTTTGTACAATTAATGTGTGCTCATAAAACAACAGCAAAACAAACCACCAACCAAACAAAAAAGACATGGTGCTACAGTTGATGTTTTGCACAAATGAAATTAGAGTTGCTCTGTGTTAGATTCCCAGCTTTGTTTAAAGTTGCAATATTTCGGTTAACATGTTTTATAAAAGTGATTTTTCACATATAGAAGAAAAAATTATAAGTAGAATAAAATATCAAAATGTTGCAAATGTAGAATAATTAAATTAATAATATATAAATAAATATACCACCCCTCCAAGTGCAATACTTCAAAAATTATCTTTAATCTATGGTTAAAGGCAAAATGACTAATTGCATTTTTCCCTGAAGAAATTGAGTTCCATGGAGAGACATGAGGAGCATTCAGACATTCAGACATGGAGCAGAATTAAAAGACAATGTTTTAGGGAAAGGGAAAGTGTAAAAAATAATCACTTTTTCCCATTGGAGAAAAAGGTATATTTTAACTCACAGTTTCAGGGGTTTCATTCACTCCATGGTCACTGGCCTTAGTGTGTGGGCCTGAAGCGAGGCAGAGCATCATGGTGGAGAAGTCATGGTGAAGTAGAGCTGTTCACTTCCTGACAGCTGAGAAGCACAGAGGAGCAATGGGAAGCTACTAAAGCAAGAATTACCCCTCAAACACACTGCCCCGTGACCTAATTCCTCCAAACAGGACCCATCTTCCGCAGTTTTACCGCCACCCAACAATCCATTCAAATTGAGAAACCATCAATGGGTTAAGTCATTGATAAAGGCAGAGTCTTCATGATCCTCCTATAAGCCTCACCTGTGAATATGGTTTGTGTTCCTGAGCAAGCCTTCACTACAAGAGCTTTCATGGGAGACATATCCAAACAATGCCATCCAGTGTTAGGGTCTTAAAACATCTCATCTGAGTTACTCAACTGCTGTTCCAACGAAAAGTACATGTCCACATTCTCTACCCCTGAATCTGGAAGGACTTAGAACTTTAGCTAAAGCACTGAAAAACAGAGAGCTGTGTGTGTAATTCTTGAGACCTCTCAATTCTTAAGAATTTGCCAGGCAACTTTTCAAACCTTTCAAACTATTCACCCTCAGGAATTTTCCTCTGTTGCCAGGCTGGGGAAACCCAAGGCACGTGGAAATACTGTAGGAATTAACTGTCACTGGTAGGCCTAGCTCATCCCTGGCTTCAGATATCCAAGGACAGGTTCCAGGTATGAGAGCAAAGAAGCACCCGGGGATGTGAATATTCTGGCCTAGCTGTCTTAGCCTCTGGCTATTTCGGTGACATCTATGCACCCTAAAAATTGTTCTAGCTCAGACCTCACCAACAATTAGGTAAGTATACTTTGATCCCTGATCCTCTCAATCTCTGCATCCTGAGGAGCTAGGATTGCAGGCATGAGCCACCCACCAGAGTCATGTTTACCATTTTTGAAGATCCAGTCAGAATCTACAATTATCTATTCACATATTTGTTTTCCAACTCTGTCCTCTTATCATCATGTTGGTTTCAAGAGTTCTTCATCGTGTCTCTACTTTATCATATAATTCTAGTAGCAATATCCCATTGCCCATAATGGTCATCAAAAATGCTTGTTAATGGATATATGAACTCTGGATTTAAACTATGACATGAAGATTACATATTTGTGAGTTAGGATAGGGCTGGGTAATAAGTAACACAAAATGCAAATAAATGTGCCTTTAGCATTCAGAGGGTTTATTTTCTTCTATTAAAGATGGAGGGAAGGCAATCCAGGAGTCACTGAAGAAAAGTGCACAGAGACACTGAAGATTTGAGTTAGAGACCTGCAAGGACATACTTCTTATTTCCCTAGAAAGCAATGTCCTAGAAGGTTTCATGATGACTGCAGCACCTTGAGGCACAGTGGTTATGTTCACAGCAAGAAAAATTGGGGAGGCTGAAGCAGAAAGGGGCAAATAAGGTTGTGGAAGATACACCTGCCAGGTTTGTGCTTTCTGCAGGTTTTCCTGCAAACCTCATCCTATAACATCCACTTACGTGTTCACCTGCAGCACTTGGGCGCACCAGGTAGCATGATTACTTTAGCTTGCCAGATGAAAAGGAGGCATGAGAATAAGCTCATGAAGGATCTTGGCATCGTCTACCGGTGCTTCTGCCAAGATATTTCCATCTCATCGTGTGTTAGGGCATTGCACGCAATGTGGTGAGCTATCTTACTTTTAGCATTTTGTGTAAGAAAGGTCATTGTACACATGTAAGATGTGCAAATGTGTATATACACATATGTGTCTGCATTATACATATTTAATATATACATGAAACTAACATATATATATATTTTGACTTTACTGTACCAGGCGTGCTTTTTGTTTCAAATTTGTCTACTATAAATAAAAGTCACAACTGTGTAATATCAATAACAGTCATGATAATAACCATCATCTATCTAGTGCTTTCCTATGTAGCAATTACTATGTAAATTTGTTTCCATATCATTTAATCATCTTTTCTAGATCCATTATTGGCATTGCTAAAGCAGATATCAAATGCTAAAGCAGGAGTGAAATGGTAATGGGAGAACTCAACACTTGGACAGGGGGTGTGTCTCAAGTGGTAGACACTTGCCTAGCAAGTGTCATGTCCTGAGTCCAAATCCCAGTGCCATTAAAAATAAATCAATAAATAGAGAATTAAAAAATCTGCTCTTCTTTCCAGATAGTCAGCAAAAGAATTGAAATTTTATTCCAGACTCAGTGACTTCCAAATCTCTGTTCCTATCCTTTCTGCTTAGTGAGACTGATAAATACAGAGATGCAGAGCTGTGCTTGATTGCATTGAGTAAAAAATCCCAAAAGAGACAGCAGGAGAGACATAAGATGTTTTTCCAAAGTGAACAGCACTGACTCTGTGAGAAAGAAATTTTGCCAAAAGAGGGTTTTTCAATCCCTCTGAGACACATGCACATATGTACACCACTTTCCCTGAAAAATATCTGCACAGTAGTTGCCAGAAGAGACCATATGGACGCACATATTCTGAAAGTGTGGTTTTAGATGGGGGGGTGAAATTTCCCTGGTTACAAACACCTTTTTTTTGTTTTAACATTAGTTTTCTTAGTCCAGTCTTGCTGCTGTAACAAAGTACCACAGACTGTTTTACACATAATTGAGATTTATTTCTCAGCATTCTGGAGGCAAGGAATTCAAGATCACCAGACCAAGAGGTTCAGTGTCTAGGGAGGACATTGTCTTGAGGAATCCTCACATGGTGGACATGAGGAAGACCAAAGGGACAAGCTCCATGTCCTTGCATTTTGGAGTGGTGTGAGGTGCAGCAGCTCTCTGAAGCCTCTTTAGGAAGGACATTCATCCTATTCACAGTGGAAGAGCCATAGAGGTCAACCCACTTCCCAACCACCGCACTTCTTGTCATCATGTTGACATCCCAGCATGAACTTTGAAGGGTGTACACACACAAACTATAAAACTAGCTTAGACACAACTAAAAATGGCTTTTCACTTTGTAACTGTTACTGTTTTGTGAATATCTGAGATGGAGCTACAGTATATAATTTTCCCAAATTTATTTACATTGATATCAATATTTGTCTCTCATTCTGTCTCAAAAATATTACCATCCCCAAGAAACACTATTGTGTTGAACCATGGTCTTCTGAGATCATTAGCCACCTATTCTTATTTTTCATAATCTATTTCTGGTTGGTAATACTTTGTAGACTTTTGAAATACAAATGTTTCTAAATACACATGGGCTGAAACCTGCTAAGAACAAAATAAGGACTTGGACTTTACCTGTTTTTTACAAAAACGAAACAGGAGAGCAAAACAGGTCCTAGCTGGGCTTGGTACCAGTGAGAGAAAGAAGAGGTGGAAAAAGGGTGTGGGAGGGTAAACCTGGTGCATATACTGTGTGCACATGTGTGTAAATGGAAAATGAGACCTGTTGAAACTGTATCAGAAATGGGGTGGGGGATAAGGAAGAATGGTGGAGGGGGTGAATTCAAGTATTGTAAGAACATTTGTAAATTTCACAATGTATCTCCAGCACAACAATTATAAGATAATAAATTGATATGTTAAAAAATAAGGTCTTGGAGAGAAGGAGCTAACAGCCATGGTGAGGACATCAGCTGCTTCTTGTACTTGTCAGTGGCGAGTGTACTGACTTGTTCTTTTTGTCAAATCTCTGCTCACTGACATTTCCTAATCACTGGGGCTTCCCGGCATGCTTCTAAGTTTAGGTAAGTAGGCTCGTAGTCAATGAATTTCAAGCATTCACTATGGGATTGGAAAGGGATATTTGTTACTCTTTCCTCTCACGAAATCTGCCATTCAAACTAAACTATACTCAGTAGTTAAGGACCATATGGGAGACTGTTTAAAACTGTCAAAACTGGAATCAACTTTATGCTGGTGGCTTTTGTTATTTTGTTGAAATTTTTAAAAGAGTCCCTCTTGCTGCTATGAGTTCCATTAAAAGCTCTTATTTGCTTGTATCTTTTCTTTTTCTCACTCTCTTCAATCATGGTTCATTATTTTATGCATAATGAATCACAAAAGAATAAGGTAAAAATAATTGCCAAAGTATTTTATAATTGTTATTTTTTAATAAATTAAGAAATTTTCATTTTATATGATTTTTTTCATGAGTTTTAAATTGATTATTCTTTAAAATTTAAAGAAAGATTGATTTATTTGGGGCTTATCTGAATGAAAAAAGCAGGGAAGTTTTTAGAGCCGTGAATTGCTCTTCGACTGTATCAACAAAAGTGTCAGAATGTGGAGTATAGAATGGTTCCAGTATTTCCCTGGTTTCTTTATAATTGTTTTGAGAATTAAGTTTAGGGCAAAAATCAAATATCTCAGTTGCTGACTTAAATAATATTTTATTAAAAGTTTAATTAAATATTTCACTATATTTATTTTGGTTAATTTTAATTATCAATCTTTATCAAAGAGCTTTGTCCAAAAGAATGTAACATGGATCATAAAGATTAATGACCATAAACTACTCCACAATTCAGATTATAGGCATAGATAATATGAAAATATCAAGTTTGCAGAGCATAAAGTGATATCATAAAAAGTAGGCTGGGTATGGTGGCTCACGTCTGTAATCCTATATTTGTGGGAGATAGAAATCAGGAGAATTGTGGTTTGAGACCAGTCTGAGCCAAAAGCTATTGAGCCCCCCTCTCAGCAAATATGCTAGGAAATGGTAGTTCCCAGCTATAATCCCAGCTATGTGAGAGAAATAGATAGGAAGAGCATAGTCTAAGGCTGGCCCCTGGGAAAAGGCAAGACACTATTTGAAAAATACGTGTGTGGCTTTTGTGGTAGGGTGCCCGCCTAGCAAGTGGATGGCCCTGAATACAAAACAAAAACAAATTATAGATGATACACTTCTTACAA
This sequence comes from Castor canadensis, assembly GCF_047511655.1. Taxonomy (NCBI): domain Eukaryota; kingdom Metazoa; phylum Chordata; class Mammalia; order Rodentia; family Castoridae; genus Castor; species Castor canadensis. Next base: position 3,040,854 of record NC_133394.1, read on the forward strand.
AAGTAGGAGGAAAATGTTTATAACATGTGGGAATGAGGCAAGTGTCTTTGCAAAACCTGAATTTAAGCGAGTTCTTGGGGAGTCTCAACTTCATAGAAAAGCAGGTGAATGATGTGGAAAGCCCCCTACGCACACACACATGGATAAATATATGAAATAGCCATATGGTCAGAGGTGATTTAAGACAACTGGATTCTATTTTTTTCTCCAACAGTGTAGAAAAACAAGAAATATTAATAAAGCCTGTAGAGTAAAACA